>NW_021820824.1:0-165958 GCF_901001135.1 Rhinatrema bivittatum | reverse complement strand
ACCACGGAAGAGGGTGGTGGTGCTGGGAGTCTTGGCTGGAGGACTCTGGACACGCATGGGACTCAGTAGGAGAGCGGGAAGCTTTTACTTCTAGGCTCCTTTGCCGGAGACAATGGTCGATGTTCCCAGTAGGGAAATCAGTCATCTAGAGACGTGAGAGTCACATGGATGGAGAGTTCATTTTTGAGAGTGCTGGAGAGTCAATCTAGGAAGATGGCTTGCAGACAATCTTCTTGCTACCCGAGCTCAGTAGCCAGTGTCCTGAACTCCACCATATACTCAGAGAGGGTCGTGACCCTTGACGGAGGTGGAGTAGATTATGGCTGGCTACAGCTTGGTGGCCTGGGTCTCCGAAGGTCTGCTTGAAGAGAGCAACAAACTCGGATAACTTGGAAAGTATGGGATCAGAGCATTCCCATAAGGGTGAGGCCCATGCAGGAGCCTTCCCTTCCAGGTGGGAAAGGATGAAGGTCACTTTAGTGTTTTCCTTCAGGAACAAGGAGGGTTGCAGTGCAAATTGCATGAAGCACTGATTGAGGAAGCCACAACAGGAGCATGGGTCCCCATTGTATCGAGGAGGTGCAGGGAGTGCTAAGGATGCTTTGGGTAGCATAGAGGCCAATAGGCCCACGGGATTGGCCAGATTTGTATCTCGCAGCTGTGAACGAAGCTCTTCCACTGAAGAGGCTAGCGATTCCAAAGCCCTGCGATGTTCTTGGACTGTGGAGGCCAAACCCGGTAGGGCCCTGGATACGGGAGACTCCACCAAGTCCATGGCCTTGGCAACCTGTTGTCTCTGAGATGGACCCTTGTCCTGGAGCAGTGGAGAATGGCTCCCTGGTAGGGACCAGGAAGCACCTGCCCCCAGGGGGTGGAGCACTGGAGGAGACAGATGCTAGGATGAGCTTCACCACCAGAAGCCCCAGTCCCCGTCCCCCCCATAGGATCCGGGCCATTTGGACTTAGGTGGGCCTCGCAGGGTCTCCTGGAGAGGTAGTAGACAGGCTTGCCCATGGACAGCAAGGGAGCGTGGTCTGACTCAAGGCTGTAGGTCTGATGGAGCAAGGAAGACCAGAACAGCGTAGGCGGTGACAAGGCGAGGGACAGAGTCAGAATCAGGAGACTTGGTCAATGGCAGCCGAGGTCAGAATCTGAGGATCAGTCCGCGGTGTAGTCAACGAGGCAGGGGTCAGGTTCCGGAGATCAGATGAGGTCACAAGGCAGGCAGAGATCATAATCCAGGCAGCAGACAGAAAGGTGAAGGAATAGGCTGAGGTCAGTACCAGAGAGACAGTCCGAGGGTACTACTGGGAAAGACGAGACAGATGGACACTGGAATAGAAGGACGTTGGAACAGAAGGACGCTGGAACAAGGCTGGAACAGAAGGATGTTGGAACAAGGCTGGAACGAGACTGGAACAAGGCTGGAGCAAGACTGGAACAAGACTGTGAACGTGGAGGCAAACTAGTACACCTACAGTGCCGACCTGATTGCCAGGGCAAGGAAGTGCAGGCAGGAACTTCCTTATATTGAACATTCAATCAGGGCATGCCGCGGAGCTAGGACCCGCCCCTGGCACTACAAGAGACCGGGTGGAGTGTGCACGTGCATAGGGGTGTGGCCAATGCCACTGGAGATGCCGAACTCCAGCATGAAGCCTGGTGCATAGTGGAAGGCCCGGAGACTGCTGCCGCGGGATGCCAAGGCCTGGAGGAGCTTGCGGCTGCCATTGGGGAGGCCGACCCGTGACCTACAGAGGAGCTAATGAGGTGATCAGGCCCGTGCGCAGGCTGGGCATGGAAGGGGCACGTAACAAATCGAACTCAACACAAAGGGGAAGTTTTCCTCGTTGCAACATTTGATATACCCTGCTGCTGATAGGATTATGACACACTTTGCAGATAGGATTATGACCCGCTTGCTGACATCACAGGCACAGTGGGGGAGGAAAGCCAATTTCAAATATGCTTTTCTAGTTTAAATATCATTTTTTTGTACTTCAACAATTGTATTACAGTTGCCAAACCTTTTTTTGATAGATATACGCAGACTGATTGCACGTGCGATGCAATATTGAACGTCCGATGCAATAATAACGATGGTGCTACAGATGCTCCGTTTTCAACAAAGCGTGCCATTTTTGCGCACTTTTCATTTCAGATTAATTGAAATCTTGCATCCGCGGTGCCGGAGAAAAATTGTGTGCGCATTAAAACCGCGGGCGTTCCTAATGAACGCAATTTCTCTGCATGTTTTTTAATAGCATCGGCCCCATAGTTTTCTTCTTCATCCAAGATACACCACAAACTCTATTTATAGATACAGATTGAAGGAAATCTTTTGAGATTAGAATTTTTTTTTAAGTTCCACTAGTAATGTTATCAGGGACTTAAGGTGGACAAGTGTATATTAGGAATAACAAACTGTGACATTGCTTGGCTGATACCCTTAGTCCTCCTTTATCTTTTCCTGGAAGAACCACAATAATCAGAAGGAGAAAATCTGTTTTGGTTTGGTTTTCTCTATCTTGATTTTATTTGTGAAACACAGAATATGAGGGCAGATAAAAACTATATGGTTCATCTAACCTGCTCATTTTTCCTGTTTACTGTAATAGCAGAAACTTTTCTTGTCCCATGCTTTGTTGAATTCCATTACTGTAAATGTTATTTTGGGATTAAAAAGCTGAATTTGGATCTTACATTCCAGATGGGTTAAAAATCTGCAATGCTGTCTGTGGAGCAGAATGTCATGTTTTGTATGCCTGAAGGAAATCATCAAAGACCAGAAGTGCTTGAAACAAGCCACAGGGGCAAGAAAAAAAAGAGCTTGGAATTTTCCCCAAAACAGCCCAAAACAGCTCACTCACACCATCCACAAAAACCTAGGAGTAACCATCGACAGCCAACTCAACTTTAAACGACACATCTCCAATATAATCAAAGATGGATTTTTCAAACTTCAAACACTTAAAAAACTCAAACCTCTCCTCCAACCGCATGATTTCCGAACAGTACTACAATCAATTATTTTCTCAAAACTCGACTACTGCAACTCCCTCCTCCTTGGACTTCCTGAAATCCACATCAAGCCCCTCCAAGTTCTACAAAACGCCGCCGCCAGAATTATCACCAATCACAGAAAATCCTCCCACATCACACCCACTCTCAAAGACCTCCACTGGCTGCCCATCACACAAAGAATCCAGTATAAAACCCTCACCCTTCTTCACAAAAAAATAAACAACAACAGAATGGTCTGGCTAAACAACAACATCCAACCATATTTCACACAAAGAAATCTCAGATCCACCAACTCAGGTCTCCTCTCCATCCCAACTCTTAAAAATGCTCACCTCAATACAACACGCAAACGAGCCATTACAATAGCTGGCCCTGCCCTCTGGAACTCCCTCCCCCCACAGCTCAGAAACGAACCCTCACCGCAAGTCTTTAAAAAACAGCTCAAAACATGGCTGTTCTTGAAAGCATTCCCTCCTGAACCCCAACATCCTATAATAAACGCTCTTGAAAGCCTTACCGCATAACTTCTACTCTGCATGAACGCATAACCCCTCCCCCCTTCTCTATCCTCCCTTTTCCCTGTCCCCCACCCTTCTCGTAACCTCCCTTTTCCCTGTCCCCCACCCTACTCATAACCAAGTCATATTGTACATATTGTATATAGGCTATATGCCATTTCTATATACCCACATCTAATATTTAATTTTAATTTTATTCATATGTTACAATGTTCCTTATATTTATTGTTTAATCAACTGTTCTCTTGTTACAATGTAAAATAGGGCAGTTCCGGCTCTATTCAACCTGTTTTCTGGAAACCGATGTGATATCTCGATCGAATGTCGGTATACAAAAGAAAAAATAAATAAATAAATAAAAAATCATTTTTTAACTTTTAAAATATTTTTTGCAGTATAACAATGATAAAAATAAATTACATGAATTCATGTCATTTGTGCACTCATTGTATCTTTGAAAATATATGCTTACAAAAAGCATAGTTTAAACATTTTAAACTCATTTAACTTATTATATTGTGGAACCCAAAAAAGGCTCAGCATCTGATTTAAGCACGTTAATTAGGAGCCTTATTATTCTCTTCTATTCTGTCATTCAAGGTGCATAAAAAAAGCACTATAAAAATGCTGAATACATGTGGCCATTATAAATAAAACTCCTAAATAAGGCACTTTATGTTATGGCGTCTCAATTTAGTGGACCCTTGGGCCGACCTGCAGGAGACTGGGATAGGTGTTCAATGTTTCTAGTATGTGGCAGGCCGGGAGGCAGATGTTCAGGCAAGACGTAGAGGTGCTCTTCACCCTGGAAGCTGGTGCTCCCCGGGAGGAGCCCATAGGAGCCCAGCCGCTGGGACTTAAGTGGCTTCACCCTTGGAAGCCGAAGTCCCCCCGGGAGGAGCCCATAGGGGCCCGGCCGCTGGGACTTAGGCGGGTTGATGATCAGGACTGAGAACTGGAACCAGACTAGAACAGTAGACAGGAACTGTAACAAGACTCGGTTACTGGAACCAGGCAGGAACTGTAGCAGGACTCGGGTACTGGAACCAGGTAGGAACTGTAGCGGGACTCAGATACTGGAACCAGGCAGGAACTGTAGCAGGCAAGCAAGAACCAAGCAGGTACTGTAGGAGGCAAGCAAGAATGGGGCGAGTACCAAGGCAACTCACTCCGGGGCACGAAGCAACAGGGAACCAGGAGGTAAACCTGTTGCAAGGCAAAGACTGAGTGTCCGCGGCCGGCTTTTCAAGGCCACGGCTTCTGACATCAGGAACTGGGCAGAGTCACCTCTGGCGGGAAACGGCCTAGAAAAGCGCCCAAGTGGCGCATACACGCGCCTAGAAGCAGGGTGTCCATGGGAGGCTTCCCGGCGGTGCGGCCCCTGCAGGGACGCTGCTGAACAGGCCGCAAACCAGGCCTCCAGAAGCGGGAACAGGTCCAGGAGCACGGAGGTAAGGGTCTGGTCGCGGCGCTCGCGGCCAGAACCGTAACACTTTAAATGGCTGAACATTTATTTTAAAAAAGGACTTTAAGATGCCTAATCTTCAGGCTCCTTAATATAGATGACGTATTGACTTGCTTACATTTAGGACAGGGCTTCCCAAACCTGTCCTGGGGACCCCACAGTCAGTCAGGTTTCAGGATATCCACAATGAATATGCATGAGATAAATCTGCATATCACGAAGACTCGGCATATGCAAATTTAAACATAGAAACATAGAAACATAGAAGTGACGGCAGAAGAAGACCAACGGCCCATCCAGTCTGCCCAGCAAGCCACGCAGTTTATCCATTTCCCCCCCCCCCCTTTTTTTCTCCCTCCCACCCGTCTCTATTGGCTTCCAGCACCCTCCGGCCCCAATTCCCTTCCACCCCTCCACCAATGCAGAGAGCAGCGCCATCCTAGTGAACATCCAGCTCAATCAGGGGTAGCAACCGCCGCAACCAGCAGGCCACACCCCTGCCCCTTACCCTTACCCTTGCATATTCATTTGTGGATATCCTGAAAACCTGACTGGCTGTGGGGTCCCCAGGACAGGTTTGGGCAGCTCCGGTTTAGGAGCTTTATTTAGGCAGCCAGTGCTAGAAGCCTGCACCAAGTGCCCTGATCTGTCCCCACTGTTGACCATGCCCCCTTTAAAGGTACCTAATTTGAGGACTAAATATATGCACTGAGCCTCAGAATATTTTTCAGTTAAAAAATCTAAAGGCTGATACTCAGAGTATGTTTAGTGCTACTTAGCCAGACAAGTATAACTTATCCTGCTAAAAGGCAGCTGCAGAATATACGGCTGTGCCCAGCAACCAACTCTTAGCTGGATGAGTCACTTATCAGAATAAGTTGATAGCCAGATAGTCAGTGGGTGGGCAGTGAATGAATCAGGGCGGCACCACTCATTTGGTTAACTTCACCAGATAAGTAGTGATATTCGCTCGTATCCAGTTAAGTTAATCAGATAGGTTAGACCTACCATAGAGCAGGTCTGAATTAGTCAGATATAACTTATCTGGCTAAGTAGCAACTTTTACACCATTCTGCTGATTAAACCATGTAACTTACAGGGTCAGGTTTAAATCACGTTAGAGCCTCAACTCATGAAAATAGGCTCTAACATGCATATATCATGCGCTATATGCAATATTTTGCATGAACCCGCTCAGATAGCCTCCCCTATTACAATGCCCTTTTTTGCATGCAATTTGCAAGTATGAATCATGCAAATGCATGCAAAGAAGGTCATTACTAGGGAATTCTAAGCAAATAATTATTGCGATTAACTGAGAAGGCTATCAGCCATGATAAAATAACAACACCTCCCTAGCATGCATTTGATGTGCAGTGGGAGGCCTGGGACCCTAACACGGGTCCTGAGGGCTTCCGCCATATATTTAATGCAGCAGGGAAATAAAAATGTTTAAAAAGGCAGCCAAACCGGGAAGTTAGGCGGAGGTCATTGCTGACCCCTTTTTCAACATGGGGCCACTAGTCGAGGAGGCTCAGACATCCTTAAAAGAAAAAGTGGACAGTATGCGCATGGTGGTGGTGACAAACTCCCCGATATTCATCTCCAACCCCCTCCCTGGCCCCCAATATCCTCATCCCCATCCCCTGACCCCTGATAGCCTCAGCCCTCTCCCCCTGACAACCTCAATAGCCAAAGACAAATCCCCCCTCCCCCTGAACCCTCCATAGCTTCAGACCTCCCACCCCCCTCCAGACACCCCTTTACCTTATGTTTGATCCCAGGGATAGGTGCCCCCTCATACCCATCCTAGTTAGTGCCATTTTCCAAAATGGCGCAGACCTCGTATTACCAGGGAAAAGGGGAGTTGGTCTTTGGCTATCAGAGCAATCGGGGGAATTTGTCTTTGGCTATTGCAGAGGTCATGGGGAGGGACCCTTTGTCTTTGGCCATTGGAGGTCATGGGAGGGGGGAGAGAGGGATGAGGATACCTGTGGGGCTGGGGAAGGGGAATTTGTAGATGGATATCTGGGGAACTGGGGAGGAGGACATCGCCACCGCATGCTTACTGTCAATGTTATTTTTCTTTTCAGGGAGTCAGGGTCACCTCGACTGGTGGCTTCAGTTTGAAACGGGGATAAGCATTGATCCCTGCTCAACCTTCCCTTTTGGCCATTTTTTTTTTCGGCGGTCAGCAGGCTTTTATGACAATGGCTGTCCCGTGAAGTTGGGGCTGCTATCGCTTTAAAGGGCCGCTCACTATTGTCTCTTGTGCTGCAGTGTTTGGCCGCTACACAAAGAATGTGCCATGGAGCCGCAGTGTGTTTTCAGAGGAGGGGCCCCACTGTCATGGCGTGATAGTTTCCTGGAAAGACACATAGCAATTTGATGAATCTAGGCCTTAGCCAGATAAGTTAAGTTTGGCTAAGTTAAATGGTTTATGGTTTATTAGTTTTATATACTGCACATCAGTAAAAACCTTCACAACGGTTTACATTCGAGTAAAAGGAAGAAAATACAATAAATACAATAAAATAGTAATAACAGCTAAAATAATATCAAAGAGATGTTACTCATTTTCTGTGTAAGCGCATTTAAAAAGCCATGTTTTGAATCTGGATTTAAATTTCTTTGTGTCTGCTTGTAGCCGTATCTGCGTAGGTAACGTGTTCCATAGCTTGGGACCTGCTATTGATATTGATCGCTTCTTTATCTGACTGAGTCAAGCTGACTTTATTGTTGGGATTGTCAGTAATCCCTTGTTTGCTGACTTCAGATTTTTTGTGGGATGTGCAGACGTATAGCTGTATTTAGCCATTCAGTTTTTTCTCCGTAAATTATGTTATGTAGTATACAAGCGGTTTTATATTGTATGCAATAGTTAATTGGCAACCAGTATAGCAAAATCAGAATTGGTGTGATATGATCACATTTTTTACTCCCAGTCAAAACTCTGGCAGCAGCATTTTGTAATACCTGGAGAGGTCTAATAGTGGATTGTGGCAACCCCAGTAACAGTGTGTTGCAATAATCAATATTTGAAAATATTAAGGCTTGGAGAACAGTCTTAAAATCATTTGATTCCAATAGAGGATTCAGTCTTTGCAAATTTAAAAGTTTAAAATAGCCATCTTTTAATTTAGTAGTGTTATGTTTTTCCAGACTGAGTTCTGTGTCTAATATAACTCCAAGGTCTCTCGCAAATAATGTGTTGCGGTCCCGACCGCCCATCTCCTGATCGGGCTCAGACCCGCCTACCTCCGCTCCGGCAGCCGCGGGATTCCGCCCAGCCTAGGTCCCGGGAGGCCCACTGTCCGCGCGGTTCCCACGTGGCGGACGCCATTGCAGGCCTGTTCTCCTCCGGCCTCGCGCGCGTGCGAAGACACTCCTCTTGTGTGTCCAGCTCCCGGAAGCCCGGCTCCGCCTCCTCGGCTGACGTCACGCTCTGCTCCCGATATAACCGGCGTTCAGTCGTTCACTAAACGCCTTGCAATGAGGTTCCTAGCTGACTAGTTGCTTCCTGTTTGCGTTTCCTGTTGATACCCTGATACCAGCCTTGACTCCGGTTTGCTTCTGACTTCGCACAGCCTGCTGCCTGCCTTGACTCCGGTTTGCTTCTGACTTCGCCACAGCCTGCTGCCTGCCTTGACTCCGGTTTGCTTCTGACTTCGCTACAGCCTGCTGCCTGCCTTGTCTCCGGTTTGCTTCTGACCTCGCCACAGCCTGCGGCCTGCCTTGACTCCGATTTGCTTCTGACTTCGCCACAGCCTGCTGCCTGCCTTGACTCCGGTTTGCTTCTGACTTCGCCACAGCCTGCTGCCTGCCTTGTCTCCGGTTTGCTTCTGACCTCGCCACAGCCTGCGGCCTGCCTTGACTCCGGTTTGCTTCCGGCCTCGCTGCAGTCTGCCGCCTGCCCTGACCCGGGTTGCCACGGACTTCTTACCACTGCCCACCTGCTCTGGCTCCGAGTGTCTCCTCTGGGCCAGCTTCCTGACCCGGCCTGTCTTTCTGACTCTCTGGCAACCCTCTAGCTGGCTCTGCTCCTAGTGGGTCTCCTGCCTCCCCTACACACTAGCTCTTCAGGACTTTCTCAGCAGTGCCCAAGTCCATAGGGCCCGGGTCCCTACGGGCTCCTCCCGGGGGGACCCCAGGCTCCGGGTAAAACCTTGCCAGATCGTGCCTCTGCCTCCCGGCCTGCCCTGTGGTCACCGGAAGGCTGGCCCAAGGGTCCACCATCTACCCTCACAGCAGTCTAGCCGTAACATAATGATGTTTTTTTATTAATATTATTTTCAAAGATCAGGGGTGGGATATCATTATACCTGCATTTTTTTTCTAATAAAATTATTTCATTTTTTTCCATATTTAAAATCAATTTCATGTGTTGCAAAAGTTGTTTTATAGCAGTTAGATAAACTACAATAATTTTGAATGTTTGTTCAAACATGTCTTCAACTGTATATCATCGGCATATATATAAAAATTTAGGCCTAATCCAGTGAGTGGATGGCAGACTGGCAGTAAGTATAATATTAAAAAGGGTGGCTGATAGTGTAGAACCTTGTGGAACACCAGTTTTGAGGGGGATTTTGTCAGAGATAGGGTTTTTTATTTTCACTTGGAAGGAACGATTATTGAAGAAGGAGGCAAACCATTTAAGGACAACATCTTTGATTCCTATTTCTTTCAAGCGATTGAGTAAAATTTTATGATCAACAGTATCAAATGCGGCCGACAGATCTAAAAGACAAAATAATAACTCTGTCCCGTGTCAAAACCTCTTAAAACAGTATCTGTCATTGCGATTAAAAGAATTTCAGTATTAAAATTCTTCCTAAAACCAAACTGGTTGGGAAATAAAATGTTATTAGATTCTAAAAAATTATCAAGCTGTTTTTGTATAACTTTTTCTATGAGTTTTGCAGTAAAAGATAAATTTGAGATGGGTCTATAGTTATTTATTTGTGTAGTGTCGAGATTAGATTTTTTAAGGATGGGCTTAATTATCACATTTTAAGACATCTGGAACCATACCTTCTTTTAAAGATAAGTTGATTGACGCTATAGGTGTTGCAATTGTATTAGCAATCGTCTTGAGAGATAGCTGATGCTTAATTTTACTGGCGTCGGTTGTCGAACCCGCTGACAGCCACGGGATCGGAAAACGGACGCCAGCAAAGTTGAACATCCGTTTTCCAACCTGTGGGCCACAAGCAGATTTTTTTTTTTTTAAGTTTTTTGGGGCCTCCGATTTAATATCGCTATGATATTAAGTCAGAGGGTGTACAGAAAAGCAGTTTTTTCTGCTTTTCTGTACACATGCCAGGTGCCGTCTGAAATTAACGCCTGTATCAAGCAGTATAAGGGGTAATAATTAGGGATGTGCAGCAGGGACGGATTTGTCCCATTCAGTATTAGTATTTGTCGCGACCCAAATCCGTTGCATCCGTTCTTGGGGGACCCCGATCTGTTCATTAGTTACATATGTATTTGTTTCCCAAAAAAAGCCCCATCCCAACCCTTTACATTTAATTTACTATAACCCCCCACTCTTCTGACCCCCCCCAAAACTTTCCAAAAGTTCCTGGTGTTCCAGTGAGGGTCATGGAGCGATCTCTTGCACTCGGGCTGTTGGCAAATGGCGCCGATAGCCTTTGCCCTTACTATGTCACTAGGGCTACTGGTGTCATTGGTCGGCCCCTGTCACATGGTAGGAGAAATGGATGGCTGGCGCCATCTTGTGCTCCTACCATGTGACAGGGGCTGACCAATGGCACTGGTAGCCCCTATGACATAGTAAGGGCAAAGGCTATCGGCGCCATTTTGAATACTGGCAGCCGATGGCCCGAGTGCAGGAGATCGCTCCAGGACCCCCGCTGGACCACCAGGGACTTTATGCAAGTCTTGGGGGGGGTCAGGAGGGTGGGGGTTTATTTAGTAATAATTGTATTCATGGGGGTTCGCCATACGTTTCGTGACCCCCATGAATACAACGAATATGGCATATACATTGCGGATTGCCAATACGTTGCAAACGAATGCACACCCCTAGTAATAATAGTGTTTCAAAAACATGCAGCCAAACGTGAGCTAAACAGTGCACTTGGCCGAGCACACCATTCTGTATCGGCCTGACTGTGAGGTATCTATGTTTTTTGAATATAAGGCTGTTAGTAACAATTACAGTGTCATAATAGCATTATAATTTATCTTCTCAGGTCAGGAAATGTTATGTAGTAGAGGCACCATTCATGGCCAATCTGACAAGGTGATTCTGACTAGGGATGTGAATCGTTTTTCAACGATTAAAATTATCGTCCGATAATGTTTATATCGTCTTAAATCGTTATAGAACACGATACAATAGAAATTCTAACGATTTATCGTTAAAAATCGTTAAATCGTGTTAGTGCGCACTAACTCGAGTTAGTGCGCACTAACTCCCCGTTAGTGCGCACTAACTCGATTTAGTGCGCACTAACTGAAAATGATACAAATAAACACTTTCCAGGTCACTGAAGGTCAGTTAGGAATGAATATGTGTTCCTATTGGCTGGCTGCCCTCTTATCTATTGATATTACCAAGGTTACCACTGAGGTGATGGTTGGGGGGATGGGAAATGGAACTGGAAACTAACGAACACCAACAGAAAATGAAACAAAGTGTTCACACTTCCCAGGTCAGTAAAGGTCACTTAGGAATATGTATGTATGTATTCCTATTGGCTGGCTGTGCTCTTATCTATTGATGTTACCAATATGGTTGGGGGGATGTGAAATGGAAACAGTTGGAAGCTTGACAAAAAAAGTAATGTAATGAGCAGCACTCACGTGACTAGAACTTGTTTGTTTATTATTTTTGTTAGCAGGCACCTGAAATGCTAGTGCATGTTGAATTTGCCAATCACTGTGCATTTTAGAAAGGTGGTCCTGGCTGGAACTGTACACAGTTCAAATATATGTAATTGATTGTTGGTAAGTGTATTTTTTAAGTAGCCACACTGGCACCAGTATGTTTACTTTTCCTCCTACTTAACTCACTAGCTCAGCTTTGTAAGAAGGGCTTCTCTGCTTGTGTGTGTGTTTTGTTTGGTGTGAGGAGAGCAGAAACATCAGATCTTATTCAATCTACTACAGTCATCTCTTACAATGCCCTATCCCTATTAATACCAGGAGTGTTGTGATCTTCCTGCACACAGTGCCCTAACCCTGATACCAGTCTGAGACAGCTCCCTCCCTGCATTACTAGTGAGAGGCTGGATTCACAGACAGGGGGGAGCTGCCTGACCCTCACTCCTGCCTTCCCCCATGTCCCAGCTAGTGAATGGTGTGTGGGTGAGGGGGGGGGGGGAGGATGGTGAAGTCTGAGACAGCTCCCTCCCTGCATTACTAGTGAGAGGCTGGCTTCACAGACAGGGGGGAGCTGCCTGACCCTCACTCCTGACTTCCCCCATGTCCCAGCTAGTGAATGGTGTGTGGGTGAGGGGGGGGGGAGGATGGTGAAGTCTGAGACAGCTCCCTCCCTGCATTACTAGTGAGAGGCTGGCTTCGCAGACAGGGGGGAGCTGCCTGACCCTCACTCCTGACTTCCCCCATGTCCCAGCTAGTGAATGGTGTGTGGGTAAGGGGGGGGGGGGGAGGATGGTGAAGTCTGAGACAGCTCCCTCCCTGCATTACTAGTGAGAGGCTGGCTTCACAGACAGGGGGGAGCTGCCTGACCCTCACTCCTCCGGGGTATTGTGATCTTCCTGCACACAGTGCCCTATCCCTGATACCAGGGGTGTTGTGATCTTCCTGCATGCAGTGCCCTATCCCTATTAATACCAGGAGTGTTGTGATCTTCCTGCATGCAGTGCCCTATCCCTATTAATACCAGGAGTGTTGTGATCTTCCTGCATGCAGTGCCCTATCCCTGATATCGGGATGTGTGCAAGAAGATCACAACACCCCCGGTATCAGGAATAGGGCACTGTGTGCAGGAAGATCACAACACCCCCAGTATCAGGAATAGGGCACTGTGTGCAGGAAGATCACAACACCCCTGGTATTAGGGATAGGGCACTGTGTGCAGGAAGATCACAACACTCCTGGTATTAATAGGGATAGGGCACTGTGTGCAGGAAGATCACAATACCCCTGGTATCAGGGTTAGGGCACAAGTTCTAGTCACATTGACTGATCACATTACTTGTTTTGTCAAGCTACCAACTGTTTCCATTTCCCATCCCCCATATACTGTCAGTAGGAAACTTGGTAACATGAATAAATAAGAGGGCAGCCAATAGGAATACATATTCATTCCTAAACTGACCTTAACTGACCTGAAAAGTGTCAAATTGTATCATTTCCGATTAGTGCGCACTAACTCCCGTTAGTGCGCACTAACTCGAGTTAGTGCGCACTAATCGGAAAAAACGATTTTTTAACGATTTTTTAACTAAAAAATCGTGCCTAAGACGATTTTCTTGCCCTGCCACACGATTTCTATCGTTAAGACGATTGGAAAACGATTCACATCCCTAATTCTGACATCTTGCAACTATGAAATGTGTGAGACTAGGGATGAGCAAATTGTCTGTAGGTGCCCATGTTTAGTTTGGTAAAACTTATGATTAGAATCATCCAAGACCGCATTGACCTGTTTTGAATCATAATTACATTCTTGACTATGTATATTTTAAAGTAGTTTAAATTTCAGTGGACAAATATTAAGGAAGTGAACCAGAAAAACAGACTGACTGACAAACAAAGAGGAAAGTGAGAAACTGACAGCAGAATTTCTGTAATCATCCAAAAATGTGTATGTGGGTAGAAGTGAAAGAGGATTTCTCTTAAAATACAAAATAAAATACTGTTGCTGCCATGTTATTTCACTTAAATGTAAAGAAATAAATGTAGTCAAATAAAAAGTAGATTATATTTATTGGAGAATACATTTTTTATTAGCTTTCAAAAGCACAGGTTTCTAAGGAAATATTTATTTATGGAGATGATACATGGAATAACCTCCCAGTCGAGGTGGTGGAGAGAAGGACAGCATCCAAATTCAAGAAAGAATGGGATCAACACAAGTGATCTCTCAGAGAGTAGAAGGGATTATAAGTAGGGAAAAACCTGAAGGTAATCCATTTTGAAGTTCCGAAAAGCAGAATATAAATAAAGAGTAAATAAAGAAATAAAGCTGAATAGTTGGTGTGGATCAGAAGACTTAACAGGCTGTATGGACTTTTTCTGCCATCATGTTTCGGTGTTTCTCTGTTTTCAAATACTACCCCCTCCCCCAAAATAAAAAAAATCTGAACATCTAACAATTTTTTAAATACCTATATGTTTGAATAGATTTGGAATTTGCTGGTGAATGTCAGTGGGTTTTTTTTAATATTGTGAGTCCAATTTTCAGAAATTCTTTTCGGATCTAAAATCTGAAGCAGATTTTTTGGCACTGCAAACTTATTCCATGCAAATTCATTTCATAATAATAAGTCTTACTTTGGATTTTTGTAGAAAAGTCACATTTTCCTCAGATCTGATGGGGAAAAATCAGACAGATTTCCAAGCAGATTTCAGGAAAACCTGATTTCTGTGACAAACCTGAAACAGACTAAAACGTGCCTGGTTTAAAACTGAGACTGAATTATCATCACGTCTCTATTTATGGATAAATACACGAATCGTTCAGAAACTTCACAGACCACCATTGCATTCACTAGCCTATTTTCAACTTACAATGATGCAGCTGCTGCAAAATCCACTGCAGGCTTGGGATTTCTGATTATCTGTGGCAGATTTTGTGGCAATTACTTTTAATTAAAAGACAGCAGATTTGATACACAGGTCACAGAACAAACTTATTTCACTTTCAGATAGAAAAATTCACAAATGAATAGTCTTAAAGACTTAATCATTAAAGTGTAGTAACCTGTGTTAACGTTAACATGGGCTAAAATGCAGATTATTTCCTTGGGGCCCCATTACTTCCAAATAGGGCTGATTAACTAAATAACACACATTACCTGCATTAATGGTAGTGAATCAGCTTCTTTTCTTCATATTTACTACTAAAATTATTCCTTTCTTTAACTCAAGATACGTCCTATATATTACTAGCCCAGCTTTCACATCTACATGAGACACATTTGCACATATAAGAGGACCTGCAGAGATGTATGCACGTATTTTAAAACCTGCGTGATGAGAACCATGCAGGTTTTAAAATGTGTGTATCTCCACCCAAATGTATGTGAATACTATTGTACACACGTAAAAGCATACGCATGTTCTTTTATGTAGTTGTGTACTTCACTTGGATACTGTTTCCAGTTCCACTAGGGCAGGTACATTTCCAAAATGGTGGCCCCCACTTGCCAGTAAAACCTAATGGGTAGGGATGTAAGGAGATTTATCCTCCTAATTACTGAGCATGAGTGTGAGCTCCTCTCCTACCAGGGGATATGCCAGGACGTCTGGAGGATGAAGTCAGAATAGGAGGTACTCCAGAGGATATAAAATTGACCACAGTCGAAAGGTAATTACCTAAAGGAAAGCAGACGCAGGAGTTACTCTTTAGGGTAGGGGAATGTGGTTGTTGCTGTTAAGCTAGTGTCAACTTGAAAGCTTTTCCGCTGAGCATACTACAGCATACGGAAGGGAAGGAAAAAGGTCATGAGAGTTAATGAGCTTTATGCTACATGAGCACATACTACCAAGCAGCTGGGTAAGATGCAGAGCAACGGGGATGCTTCAGCTCCATAAAACGCAGGTGAAAAAAGGGGAATTATTATGGGCTATGGCCAAATACCACAGCAGGGGCTGAAGTACTTACCACAAGAATGCAATTCCAAGTATTCTTTTTTTATCTTTCTCTACAGGTAAGAGTACCTCAAGAAGAAGGCCGATGAGTTGTAGCACAAGGAAAGAGAGTGGCTGGAGCGGATGCATGCCCAGCCATATGCAAACATTAGTAAGGACAACTAATAACATGTGTCAGCATCACAGAAAATTGTGATTATTTTCAGCCTTGCAGAGGCTGCCCCCTTAATGACAGCCACTGACTGACTCATTGCTTCTCTTCTGCTTGCTGGGACCCTACCACTTTCAGTATGGTAACACTTTCCCCATTGCTACTGGCTTGAACACCCAAATAGTCTAATCCTCACAGCACACACGAAGGAATCACAGTCACCCTTCACAATATTGTTCCTCCGCAGGGCTCAGCACCTAAACTCCACCACTGTATTAGCACCATGCTGTTTTTGCCTACCTTATACCTGCATCATTTTACACTGCTAGATTCTGCTGCGCAACCCATCCTCATAGTACAGTCCTCCACTCTGTCATTCACGTCGCCTTACCACAACCAGCCCTCCCTTACAATTAACTCTCAGTGACTCCAGACCTCACTGCCTTTCACTACACGTCCTCATGTAACACACATGTTGTGCTCATTTTACAGGCAGTACAGCAAGGAGGAAGAGCAGCTAGTGAAGGAAGAGGAAGAGCAAGCAGGTCCTCCAAGCCGCACTGGCCAAAGAAGCAGCAGCTACCAGCCCTTTTCCAGTCCCCACACTCCACCCAGCCCTAGGTTTGTCAATAGGCACCCATTATGCCTGGGCCTAGGGAAGTAAATATTTAGGGGTAGTAGGCTGGTTAAGATTTCTTGCCTTCCAGCTTTGCTCAAACTCATTCATCAGAGAACAACCCTCTGCCTACCCTCCACTGGGCCTCTAGGGAGGCTATGCACACCCACCTCCCCAGAGGCAGTAACTCTGGCACTGATGTGCCTCCCCCTTTTTGATTCCCTCCTCATAGGGCGGCCACCACCACCCCCGTTCTCCCTCGGGACCTGAGAATGCAGGTCTTGCTAGTGCCCTCCTGTGCAGGGAGAGGTATTGCACTGAGACGTCATGGGCCAAATGATAGGGATGTGCAGAGGGACGCAATACGTTGCATTCGTGATTCGGATTCGTCGGGGAGAAGATACATTGCATTCGGCCGCATGGCGCCCCGATGCGTTAATATGGCGATTTCTATTCGTGTCCCAGCTAAAATTAAAATTAACTGCAACCCCCCACCCTCCTGACCCCCCCCCCCCCAAGACTTACCAAAACTCCCTGGTGGTCCAGTGGGGTCCAGGAGCCATCCCCTGCACTCTCACACCCTTGGTACCGTTTCATCATGGCGCCGATAGCCTTTGTCACAGGGGCTACCGGTGCCATTGGTCAGCCCCTGTCACATGGTCATTGGCGCCATCTTGTGCTCCTACCATGTGACAGGGGCTGACCAATGGCACCGGTAGCCCCTGTGACATAGTATGGGCAAAGGCTTTCGGCGCCATTTTGAGTACTGGCATCGGACGGCCGGAGTGCAGGAGGTCACTCCGGGACCCCCGTTGGACCCACAGGGACTTTTGGCCAGCTTGGGGGGGCCTTCTGACCCCCACAAGACTTGCCAAAAGTCCAGCGGGGGTCCGGGAGCGACCTCCTGCACTCGGGCCATATTGCCAGTATTCAAAACGGCGCCGGCGCTTCCTTTGCCCTCACTATGTTTCCTGCAATAGTAATAACTGCACCTTCTGTCGCTTGGCAAACTGCAAGATACATTTTTGTTTAATAAGCAAGAATATTCCCCTAACATTGAAGGAGATGCACCTGACCAAATCCATCTGTTACTGCTACAACAAATATAATTGTGCAAATGCCAGACATAGCAAGTCATGTCTCTTGTTTTCTCTATTAACAGTACTGTTACTTTATCCACCTCTCTGCCAAACTGTAAAAAAAACATATTTTCATGAAAAAGTA
This sequence comes from Rhinatrema bivittatum, assembly GCF_901001135.1. Taxonomy (NCBI): domain Eukaryota; kingdom Metazoa; phylum Chordata; class Amphibia; order Gymnophiona; family Rhinatrematidae; genus Rhinatrema; species Rhinatrema bivittatum. The sequence continues at coordinate 148,151 of NW_021820824.1, read as the reverse complement.
AGTGAACTCTTGCCCTGCCTTCGCATGCCATTTAGCCCCTCCCACCCACCCTAACCCACCTACCTGAAAAATAGCTCCCCTATAACCACACCAAACCTGATAAACAACCTAAACTCCCCCCCCCCAAAATAACCCTGTATCATCTAACAACACTAAGAGTGAACCAGATTCAAACATCCCCCTTCTTCTCACACACACCCCTTCTTTCTGTAACAGGTCTACTACATATTAGTAGTTTTGTAAAATCTGTTAAGCTGAGAAACTGATTATTTAGAATATCAATAATAACAATAGCATAAAGCCCAATCCACACAGTAAGATTTGCCAAGGCCTGTTCCCTCATTTTCTTTTAAAACCCCAACCCCCCTCAACCAGTAAATACGCACACACACACACCACCCCCCCCCCCCCATGAACCTTAATGAAACTACAATCCCAAGCCCTCGATATGAAATAAGAAGGTCACCATTCACATCCCCCTTCCCTCACATTTTCAGGTCCCCAACTCCCTTCCCAACTTCCTGCACATAGAGCATGCAAAGCCACTGGGCAGAAAACATCTATGTGTATGTTAAAAAGATCTTGTTTGAACCCATGGACTCGGCACATATTAAATACCTTTTGGCTATATATCCCTAGCTAAGGTAAAGAATAATAAAAAAAGCTACTGAAATGTAGATGGCATGGGAAAAGGGGTGCTGCATGTTATCTTGGTAAGGAAAGAGAGCATTTCCATCTACACTGGTGTGGTCTGTAGATATCTGAATCAGGCAGAAGAACTAAAAAGAGATCTTGTTGCAGACCTTCAAAAGGTATAAAAACAAGGTAAGATGTAGCTGCTGGTCAATTATCTCCTGCTATAATGGATTGGACCGGTGCTTCCCAACCTTTTCATGTCCATGGCACATCTACATTAACAGAAATATGTGACATACCAGAGCAGGCAGTGCGGACATGGAGAGACCTTATATGGCCAAAAAAAGAGCTAGGGAAGCACAGAAAGAACCACCAACCTCTCTCCCAAATTTTAAAACAAAGGGAGAGAGGAGGCTGAGAAACACATGAAAATTCATCACAATGGATCAGCTTCCTCTATATACATGTGCAGCAGAAGGGAAAAGTTGGTGTAGTGTGGGCAGCTGGTTTGATTAGTTACTTCGGCTGCCACACAGCTCTTTCACTGCACATCAAGTGCTCAATGCATGTTCTCGCCAGCTCTCTGAACCTGGAGATAGACAGCTGGAAGGACTCAGACAGGGAAGATGAAAAGGTGATACAATTTATTTGCTGCATAAAGCGGGTCCCAGCTATCTGTGCATCCCATGAATTACTACATTCTGGGGTTCATACTGTAGCTAGGAAGAAGAAGCATGCATGATTACACGTTCTCAGGTAGCATTTCCTGTGGAGTAGATTTTCCACTTTGCGCGCACACATCCATGGGCACGACTTCCCGGCGAACACACAAGGACGCACCGATTTTCTAGCATGCGCATGCTGGCACGCACGTGGTAGAAAATCCATGGTCGTGTGCACATGCGTGTCGGATTTCATAATCCGCGCGCGTATGAGTGGGTGGCGTATGCAAGGGGGGGGGACACTTCTGCAATTTCTACATGGCAACATATTCCGACCTTCCCCAGTTCACTCCCAGTCCGCTCCAATTAAGGAGTGGACTGGGAGGGAACTTCTCTACGCCCCTACCTAACTTCCCTTCCCCCTCCTCTCTCTCCCTCCTCTACCCCCCCCCCGTAAACCCTAATCTTTTTCTTTTTTTTTTCTTCGTTTCACAACTTACTTCATCTCCCGAGCTGAAGTAAGTTGCGTGTGCCGGCAGGTGGGTCTTCAGGACAGCGAACAATGGCGCTGTCCTTGCCTGCCCCCCCCTCCCGGCTCTGCCCCTCCCCATCCAGAATACACCCCCCCCGGTCTGCACCTTCGAAGAAGCCTGGCACTTTTGCGTGTACTGGGCTTTATGCTTGTGGCCAGGCCCCTTCGAAAATTAGCTTGGCGCGCGCAAGGCCCAGCCATGCACGTAAAGCCCAGATTTTACGTGCACAGGATGTTTAAAATATGGGCTTATATGTTTAAGAGCCACTGCTAGTGTCTCTTGTTTCTGCAAGGTGTTAGGAGCAGAGCCTAAGTGCTCATCTGAATCTGAGCATCAGGCAGATGTGATTTTTCTGTGGCACACCTGATCTGGTCTGAGAGTACACCGATATGCTATGGAAAACTCATAAACCTGCCCTTCTCGTGAAAGTGGCTTTCACACTTCAGTGGCATAGATGGTTACAAGTAATGGAGTTTCTGATGTTTGCATTAGAGTCACTAGATGCTATTGCCAAAAGTGGGAGCTAGAAAATGGAATTGTCCTTCCTGCTGGGACTCCCAAAAATAGAAACAGGGATCTGTAACCCATCCAGACAGTCTCCCAGGAATAGAAAGCAAAGGCAGAGTCCATAAAGATAAATCAGTTGAAAGCATAATGACTGACTGAGAAAATTTCAAAGTTCCATAATTTAATGTCTGAGATGGAAAAGGACACAATTGTAAATTTGCAGCAAGGGATGACATGAGATTAAGCAAGTATGTATTAATAACAAGTAAGTCAAGCAATTTAATCAATTTGTTCTTTTATTAGATCCTTTTGAGAAAATCAGAAGAATTCTATATCTTTTAGAATTGCAATTTTTCAATAAGTATAATATCAAATATATATTTTTTACTTTTGATATTAAAAACTGAATATAATGTTAATATCAAACGTGATTGGAAAGAATGTGATTCTTTCGATGTTCTTGTTTTCAGGTGTTATTGCAGACATTAAATGTTGCTGACTTGCAGCAGATAAGAATATACCAGATGTATGATAAATCTGTTTTTATTTTTTAAAAAACATACAATAATGAACATTACAATATATATATCTGATTACATACAGCATATTTTTGTAAAACTCTTATGTTCATTTTTCTCTTCCTAGTCCATTTAACTCCCATCCCTTCTCTCAAAACCCAAAACCACCCCTACATTCTATTCCTCCCTCCCTCCCTGCACCAATGGAGTTCTTAAATAAAAATACATTAAAGATCTTAACAAGTCCTTAATAAAGTATATTAAAAATCATCTGTTAGATATCTATACGATTAAGGAAAAGATTTTTTGAGTCATGTGGTAATGTTAGTATAAAGGGTAGCCAAATTGCATTTATTGCTCTTCTAGTTCTAATTGGCAGAGTGGTATGGTCAGAGTTTCCATGGTTAATAGATTTATTATAGAAGAATGCCAATATATTATAGAAGGATTTTCTGATGTTATCCAATTTGTCAATATAGCTTTACAAGCCAACAAAAAAACCTTTATAATCCAAAGAATCGAGCTCTTATTTCCTTTGAAAGATTTTGGAATAATTCCAAAAAGTGCCACTAAAGATGAAAAAGGAATTTTAAATCCCACAACCATATTAGCAAAACGGTAAACTTTCTTCCAAAAAATTTGTCTTATTGGACAACTCCATAAAGAGTGACCCAAGTGCGCCGAAGCTCCTCCACATTTGATACATATATCTGAATTAGAAAAACCTGCTCTGTATGCTTGATGTTGAGATATGTACATTCTATAGATGATTTTATATCGAGTCTCACGTAGAAGCATATTGCATGTAATTTTTCGTGTCATGACAAAAGCAGCCTTAAGCGCTGCAATAGATAATGACTGTTTAAGTTCTGACTGCCATTTAAGTTGTACTTCTTCCAAAGACCAACTCTTTAATGAGTCCTCCAAATTTTTGTATAAATATGAAATGGAACGTTTATATATATATATAATATATATATATATATATACCAGATGTAAATGGTGAGTATAAACAGCAGTGTTTTATGCTTCTCTTTTTCTTTTTTGCTTGCCACTGTTTATCTGTTTGTTTTCTCTGTAAATGTCCCTCTCCTAATTCTTTCCTTTTCTTGTCTTGTGTTTCTTTCCTAACTTTTATATTTGTTTAAAATTTTGCTTTCTCTGCTAATGTATGTCCTTTTATTTTTTCTTTCTCTTCCCTTCTTGTACTCTGTAGCTGTAAATGTAACTCAGTCTAATTAGTCTTCAGGTTTGGTGTTACAGTTGGTGCACACTTATCTGAAAACCTTTAACAAGAAGCTGGATTTTTCAGTTTGTATTCAAGGATTGAGTTTCATGATTTGTCCTTGCACTGTATCAGAAGAATGCAAATAGGGGGCACAGTTAGTATGCAATGCTTGAGTAGCTGAGAGGTATATGTTGAGTTGTCTTTCTTGCCTATTGTACCTATTAGGGATGTACAATCTTTTTTGAAGATTAGGAAATTTGTACGATATTTCCTAAATCGTCATGGATTGAGAAACCAATAAAACGATTGCACTTTCCCCAAATTTTCCTAAAAAATCGTTTTTCGGCTTAGTGCGCTAACGAGAGTTAGTGCGCATTAACAAAAAAATGTTAGTTTTTGTTACTTTTTGTTAGTGTGCACTAATGGGAGTTGCCAATCCGTGGGAATACGAGATTTTACCATGGCCACACAAACCCAAAAGTGGAAACGATTGGGCACCCGATGCACATCTCTAGTCCCTATTGCTCTTCTGTTTTGTGCCTCCTTCCTGAACATACAAAGGAAATTCAAAACTCTTCCATAACTGGTGTAGCATCCACCTCACTACCATCAGTTCTTTCTGCTTTCTATTTTGAGTAGATAGCAAATAAAAGTATTTGTTTTCCATTTCTGCTTTTTTGATTTTGTTTCTCTCCATACATTTCTTCTTTTACCTTCTCTATCTTACAGCCCTATCTATGCTCTTTCTTCTTTACTGACACACCTGAAAAAGCAATCTTGTCATCTCTTTTAACTTCTTAGCTATCTTTTCTTCCACTCATGCTCTGCTTCTTTTATCTTTGACACATATTATTCCCTGTTCTGAGTGTTCTCCTCTTTGAGATCCTTTGAATTTACCTCATTGGTAAACAATTTTGAAGTCTTTTTCCTTTTTCTTTTAAATGCTTTGTTAATATAATGATATTGTTCTTCCTGGAGCTCACTTGCTTTGTCCTTATTTTCTTACATTATACTCCTACCTTCTTTAAAGTACTTCGCTATTTTACTAGAGTTCATATTTGACTTTTGTGTGACTCTCTATATTAGATTTTACATGAAAGCATATCATCTGATAATCACTTCTGCTCAGGAGACTATTTAGATGGACCTTAAAAATGCTTACTTTATTTTTTTTTTATTTATAATTTATTAAGTTTTTTAAACAATTTAACATTGCAAAAACTAAGAAAATACCCTGTTTACATCAATCTTTCTTCAGGTAGTACATATCAAAAAACGTCAATAGCAGTAGTATTTAGTCCACATCATGGGAGGCTCATTAAAGGAAAATTAATATTCCAAAAGTCTGTAATTATTCATTACTAAAAAGGAGAATATACACTTGTTGCAGTTATACTTCTCAACCTGCTTCTTTGTCCACTAAAAAAGACTCCAAATGGGAAGGATCTTGGAAAATAAATGTATTCCTCTGATAGGACACAGAGCACTTGCAGGGAAACTTTAAATAAAAAGTAGCTCCAAGAGCTACCACTCGAGTTTTTATAGACAAAAATTGTTTTCGTCTCACCTGCTTTGCTCTGGCCACATCTGGAAAAATTTGAATCTGTTGTCCACAAAAATTACGATCTTTATTCTCAAAATACTTTATTTTTAAGCACACTGTCCAAGAATACCTCTTCCTTCATGTGTTACTATTAACATTTATCCTCTGAAACTCTCTTAAAGGGAATCCAGGATCTCTCTCCTTCTAATCAATTTTATGGATAGTATATTCTCTAAACCAGTGTTTTGCAACCAGTGTATAACCAGAAGGCAATAATGGGGGTAAAATTAAAATTAAAACCCATAAAATGAATGGAGAAGGGAGGCAGCTGGAGATGCAGCTGGAGATGCAGGTGGAGATGCAGCTGGAGATGCAGGTGTTGCGACTGTCACTGCCCGATGTCTTCACTCTTTACCTCTTTACCTCTATGGCGATTCCCTCCAATTCTGAAGGACAGCTGGCTGCCGCGGCGTCTCCCTGCCGTCTCTCTCCAGCGTCCCCGGGCCGGCTCGACGCTGCAGATCTGCCATGTTGCCAGAAGCCTAGGGTGCGCGCGCGCTCCAAGTGAAGTATCAGCAAGGGCGCGAACCTCAGGGTCGTCCCCTGAGATGACGTCATCCGCTTCTGATATTAAAGGTCTCTGATATTGCTACTAGTTGAGTTAGCAAGGGCTAAGGTTCAGATTGGGTTCCCTGCCTAAGCTACTCTGCCTCCTCGGACTTACCAGAGGTACCCGCTCCTCAGGGGCCTCACTCTCTCTCTTTGCCTTTCAGGTTACAGACAGGAACCGGTACTCGCTCCTCAAGGGCCCTCGATCCTGACTATCTGCTGATTCTCTTCTGCCTGGAAGTCATCATTATCTACATCATTGTGAGTTACCATCGCTCTCTCAGAGCTTTCCCTGGAACCAAGTACTCGCTCCTCGAGGGCCTATCCTTTCCATCTCTGGAGCTCCCTGAGACCAATATGTGAGTGTTGTCAGCTAGTTCTATTCATGAACTCTGCATACCCTGCCTACTCATTGCCTACAGTTTTCAACAGCTCAGCCTTCCAGGAATCACTGTTACAGTATCTGAGGGACTTCAGCCCTACTGGGCACTTCAGCTCACTACTTCCACCTCTGGTGGTTTCAAGACCTATTTAATAAAAGAACTAGTGTGTGTCTGTCTCCATACTCTAGCTAGTGGTCCCTCTCGGGATCCTCCCCCCTGGGCGTGGTCATCTTCCACCGGCCCAAGGATCCACTTACTACTATCTCCGACAGTCTATAACAACAGATTGCTAAATCCGCCTACGGAATACATCTGATTGACACTCCTATCTGATTGCTCCTCCGATCAGCATAGCGGATCCTGACAGCAGGTTCCTGGCTGGCTGAGGAAGAAAAGCTGGCAGAACCAAAGTTCAGGGGGAAAGTTGTGAAGGCTGCCCTTGGAGGCTGTTGTGGCCCATGATTGTGGAGAGGATGGTGAGCCCAAGGAACAGTGCTGAATTTCCTAGGACTGCTACAGGAAAGGGGAGGCTGCATTGAGGAGGCAGCATTGGCTGCTGAAGTGAAGCAGCACCTGTTGCAGCATTGTGCTGCTTAACATGGAAGTCGGTCGTAGCTGTAAAACAACCATGGGAGAGTCCTGCTGACTCATGCAGCTGAAGAAAAGGAGCAGAGCTAAATATGACCCTTCCTGCCATGCTGTCATGGACATTTTTCAATTTGCAGTGGTAGCCTTGGGGACACTGCCATTGCTTCTGGGAGAGTCTTTTCAGCTTTAGGGGTCCTGGAAAGTTCCACAGTGCCAAGCGGAAGATAAAACCTTTAGATCTATCCCAGCAATGACATCACTTCTGAGTCCTGTGGGTGGACTGCGATTGGGCTAAAAGTAAAAGAAATACCTAAAACAACACAGAATAAAAATAAAATAAGGCCCAATCTGATATGGAAATGATCAGAGATGGGCCCATGTGAATTTGGAGACCCTGAGAATCACCCCAGTGATCACAGCACTAATAATTTTAAAACGCCCAAAATAACAAAATTAACACAGAGGCTATCTGAGGAGGTCCAAAATGCCCAATTAGACTCCAGGTAGGGGTTTGAACACTCAAAAATGGCTAAAACTGTGGCATTTTTAAATGCTAGAATAAAGGGAAAAAATGGGACAAAACTGATGTTTAAAACATAGAGAACATCAATATAGAAGCAGTAGACCTATAAATCAGCTTTTATTTACTTTAAAAAATAGAAGAAAAGTTGTTTTGACATCAAGCAGAATCACCACATATTTAAAGTTCAAAAATAATAAAATCCACACCAAACATTTTGAAATTAAATAAAGAATAATTTCTGAGTGAAAAATGATTTCAAAAATTAAATATTTTGTCAAAATAGGTTCCAATCTGGATGCATTTACATATCCAGTCTGGGTTTTTACTGTCTCTGAGATTAACTTAAGTACAATAAGTAGAGCTCAGCAAAGTTCTAAACTATTTCGACTGGATAAACAAGCCATCTCTCTGATAACCCAGGCATCTCATGACAAGCTGACAAGAAAAGATTATAAAAAGGCTTGCTTAAAGATACATCACAGCCATAGAGTAATTAACTAATTTGTAATGTCTGAAACCCTTTTTAATTAGCCTAAAATTTATAAAAACTTTCGCACTATGTTTCCATAAGAGAAGGGGGGAACAGAGATAATTACATCATTTTAAAAGCTATTCCAAAAACATTCTTAGGACTATTTTATCTGATGACATTGACGAGAGTAGTGATATCACTATTGAATAAACATATTTACAGTTACAAAATTCTACAGAATTACAGTTGGCACTGCTTGGAGCAGTGATGCTTGTCAACAATTATTTCATAGGGGTTATAAGTGCCATATTTGTTGAAAAAAACATAGGGGTAGATTTTCAAAACAGCACATAGGTGTACATGTGTGCGCCTACCTGGCTACCCTGGGGCTGAAGTAAGTTGCACGTGCCGGCCGAGCGGCAAATGGCTGCTGTGCTGGGAGCCTCTGCCATGCCCCCGCCCCACCCCTGGACCATCCTGCCCCACCCCCTCCCCCCCGGACTACCCCTTTTTGCAAGCCCTGGGACTTTCGCGCATTGCCGGGCCTTTTCAAAATACGCCCGGTGCGCATATGACCAGATTTATGCACCTAACCTTTTGAAAATCCAGCCCATAGAGAGGTTAATAGGCACACTTATAAAAGAATGTAATTGTATGAGTGGTAAATAAAATTGAAACTTCTTCATCCTTTGAGGATTAGGGTAAGAAACAGAGAGAAGTAGATAATATTAAAAACTGGCTAAGTCTGTGGGAAATTTGCTCAGCCTACACAGAAAGAGTATGAAGGCTCAAATATTTTGAAAAAGTGGAACACATTGTCTGGGAATATAACTACAACACTCTAATATGATATTTCACTGGAAGAGTGAGATAAACTGATTATATGTCCCTGAATAAAGGTCTAACCTATTTCAGTTGCTGAGAAATTTTGCAGTTTGTTCTGGAAAATCTCTCACTATGGAACAGTGAGTGACGCTGGTTATTTTGCCCTGTAAAAATCCCATTTATCTCAAATGCTGAGGGATTCAAGGTCTTACGGGAACAGTTTCTTGAAAAATCTCACATTGTAATTTCTGGTGTCAGAATTTTCTGTTCAGTAAAGAGAACAGGAGAATTAAAGCATTCCTATAATAAGCCCAATATTTCAGGGAGAATTTAGAATTCAGTCTTTACAGTTTGAAAGGGCTTAAGAAAGTGATAACAGTTTCTTATACCAAAAGGGAAACAGTGCGGTAGGGGCATTGCAGATTCAAAGTATCAGACCGCAGAAACCCCTGTAGTTACAAAGTCAAAGATTACTTAGGTTCAGTATTTATTAGCACTGTATCCTGCAACTGCAAATGCATAAAGTCTTGATGCATACAAGATTCCAGGTTCTATATTCAAGCCTGAACCCTTAAAACTGAAAGAGAGAAAGTGTATGAGTTTCTGTGTCACCATTTACACTCTATTATAACTTCCCTCTTTGTAAACTTGATGTTAGGGACATTTAATTATCATTTTCTTTTTCAAGCCCTAAGTACAGCTTAGTCGAACTCCAGATCTAGACCATTAGGAAGAAGATCCATGTCCAAGGGAGTATTTAAAGACTGACTGGGTGGGAAAGAAAGGATGCATGAAAATAGTGCAAAGAAAATAAAGACAGCCTGAAAAAAATACCTCTTTTAGGACTCAAAAGCACTACCTCTTATCTTCTCTTGATTTTAAGGGCAGCTGAACTCCCTGCCCTCCAAACTCTCTTCTTTTTGAAGTTAGGGAGGTTTATTTAGCTTCATCACAGCTGGTTGGAGTAGATTGGTCATAACAAATTTAACAAATCTTACAGAAGTCATGATGATAAAAGCAAGTACAAAAATACCCTATCCAACTTGACCAGAAGATTTTAAGACAGTATGGTCAAGAAGTAGCCAGGTTGGTCTGGCAGGCTGAGTACCGTAATTGTTTATGGGGAAACTCATAGCAGTAATTCAGAGAAAACAGCAGCTGGACCCGTTTGACAGGGTACACATTCATTTATAAATAGAAGTCCTTGCAACAATGCAGTCATAAGGTAGCCAGGTTGGTCTGGCAGGCTATGCATTCCTCATGATTATTATATTGATCTCTCAGGCTATCAGTGTCGGCAGGCATGACACCTGCAAGTGAGTGAATTAGGGATTAGACTATATTAATGTTATATCATTAAATTAATTGAACGTGAGATAGAAATGTTTTAATATTATAATTATTCTGTATGCTTTGAATGAGACATATTAAGTTGCAGCCATTTGTTTCCACTCATCCTGCCTCCAGCCTACTGCTTTTTGGTGGTGGGTAGGGATGTGAATCGTTTTAGGACGATTAAATTATCGTCCGATAATTTTAATATCGTCTTAAACCGTTATGGAACACAATACAATAGAGATTCTAACGATTTATCGTTATAAATCGTTAGAATCGTGAGCCGGCACACTAAAACCCCTAAAACCCATCCCCGACCCTTTAAATTAAACCCCCCCCCCTCCCGAACCCCCCCCCAAATAACTTAAACATTTCCTTGCCAAATCCTACCTCCTTCAATCCCCCACCCTCCCGAACCCCCCCCCCCCAAATGACTTAAATTACCTGGGGGTCCGGAACGGCAGCGGTCCGGAACGGGCTCCTGCTACTGAATCTTCTTGTCTTCGGCCGGCGCCATTTTCCAAAATGGCGCTGAAAAATGGCGGCGGCCATAGACCAACAGGATTCAACGGCAGGAGGTCCTTCCGGACCCCCGCTGGACTTTTGGCAAGTCTTGTGGGGGTCAGGAGGCCCCCCCCCAAGCTGGCCAAAAGTTCCTGGAGGTCCAGCGGTGGTCAGGGAGCGATTTCCCGCCGCAAATCGTTTTCCATACGGAAAATGGCGCCGGCAGGAGATCGACTGCAGGAGGTCGTTCAGCGAGGGTTCCGGCGCCTCGCTGAACGACCTCCTGCAGTCGATCTCCTGCCGGCGCCATTTTCCGTACGGAAAACGATTTGCGGCGGAAATCGCTCCCTGACCCCCGCTGGACCTCCAGGAACTTTTGGCCAGCTTGGGGGGGGCCTCCTGACCCCCACAAGACTTGCCAAAAGTCCAGCGGGGGTCCGGAAGGACCTCCTGCCGTCGAATCCTGTTGGTCTATGGCCGCCGCCATTTTTCGGCGCCATTTTGGAAAATGGCGCCGGCCGAAGACAACAAGATTCAGTAGCAGGAGCCCGTTCCGGACCGCTGCCGTTCCGGACCGCCGCTGGACCACCAGGTAATTTAAGTCATTTGGGAGGGTGGGGGATTTAATTTAAAGGGTCGGGGGTGGGTTTTAGCGGGTTTAACGATTTTAATGATATATCACGATATTTTACCCCCCCAAACGGCAACAATACGATTCCCTCCCCCTCCCAGCCGAAATCGATCGTTAAGACGATCGAGGACACGATTCACATCTCTAGTGGTGGGTGCCTCAGATGGGGAATGATGAGGTAGGTTTGTTCAGGTGAGAGGGCTGGATCTGGTCTTTGGTGCATTCATTTTGTGAAACTAGAAAAATGGAAAGTGGACAAGGCCATGGGATTAGACTGGATACATCCTAGGATATTAAAAAAAGCTCAGAGAGTTTCTGACACATTTGCTAAATGACCTGTTCAATAGATATTTGGAGATAGAAGTTGTTAAGAAAAGGGCAGTTTTTGTCTTTATACCAAAAAAAAAGGCAATAGAGAGGATGTTGGAAATTACAGGCTGGCTCATCTGAATTGGTGGTGGGCCAAAGAAAAGAGTTCCTTCTGAAAGAAAGGATAGTAAAGCATCTTTAACTGATAACACACTTAAAGGAATGGATAGTGGTCACTCCTATCTCCTGGCTATGCTCGACATTTCATCTGCATTCGATATTATTAGCCACAACATTCTCTTAAGTCTTCTCTCTGACATTGGCATTACAGGAACAGCATTACTTTTGCTAAAATCCTACCAGGAAAACAGACACTACAAAGTCCTGCTAGGTAACCATGAATCTGATCCCATTAACCTTAACCGTGGTGTTCCCCAAGGCTCCTCTTTATCCTCCACACTCTTCAATATCTATGTTACCCCTATCCAAACTCCTCTCAAGCTTAGGCCTCACCCACCTCATATAAGCGGACGACGTCCAAATCCTCATCCCATTCACTGACTCGTTACATAAAGCCCTGTAGAGATGGGAACTGCCCCACCACCATCAACCAACTCCTCACAAAGATGAACCTGGCACTTAACCCCCACAAAACTGAACTACTTGTCATTTCCCCCAACACCCATACTTACTCATACTACTCCCCTCCCCTCCCCAAACCCATTTCCCTACATGCACGAAACCTAGGTATCACTATCAACAACCAACTATCTTTAAAACCATTCATCAAATCCATCCTGAAAGATTGCTATTTCAAGCTACATGTTTTAAAGAAATTAAGACCCCTCTTACATCTCGCTGATTTCCGCACTGTGCTTCAGACCATCATCTTCTCCAAAATTGATTATTGTAACTCCTCCTCCTCCGCCTCCCTGCCTCCACCATCAAACCCCTACAACTCTTACAGAACCACAGCTCGAGTCCTAACTAACACATGCAAGAACGACCACATTACTCCCATACTGAGAGATCTCCATTGGCTACCTATTACCTCAAGAATACAATACAAAAGATTATTCCTTATACATAAGTCCCAATTTAATGAAAGCGTGACTCTCTCCACTTCCATTCCTCCAGCAGACCTATGAGAACTGCATACCAAGGAACCCTCCACATACCTTCCCCCCAAACTCGCCTCCACAAAGAATAGAGCATTCTCAATAGCAGGTCCCACAATTTGGAACGCCATGCCCCCGAATTCCGCATAGAATCATGCACAATGAAATTTTAAAAAAACCTAAAAATATGGCTTTTCCAATAGGCCTTCCTCTAATACACCCTTACTCTATCTCTGCATTGAATCCTCCTTAAATTCCCACCAACACTACCATCTAATCTGTACATAGTTTTGTTACTCCTCCTGTTAACCCTGCTCTCCTAACATTCTTAATACTGGTTCCAATTATTTATCTGTTACACTACATCGCTTCCAATCGTTCTATGTAATTGTTATGCTATTTTTATTGGCGCTATGTTTCATGTAAACCGATACGATGTGAAAACAGCTATCAGTATATAAAAGCCATCAAATAAATAAATAAATAAATAAATAAACAAACAAACAAACAAAGCATCTTCAATCCAGCAAATTACAGGATCTGAGGCAGCAAGAAAATTGTGTCAGACAAATCTGATTAATTTCTTTGTTGTTTTGGTGATCAGAGAACTAGATCAGAGGCAAGTGCTGGAAGTGTTGTACTTGGATTTAAGCAAATTTGTAGTTATTGTCTGGCATAGGAGAGACTCATAAACTGAGTAATCTAAGGATGGAACCTACAATGATAGAACTGATTAGAAACAAGTTAAGAGATAGATGAAGGTAAATGGAATCTACTTTGAAGAAAGAAAAGTAATGAGTGACATGAAGGCAACTGAGCAGCTGAGTATGTTTGGCGCTCTGTGATGATAGAATTAACTGCAGCTGGGCCTGTATTAAAGACTGGAAATAGGAAACATGACAAATAATTAGAAGTCCTAGCAGAAATGCAAATTGCTTAGTCAGGTCTGTATAGCAAGCTATGCATAGGACTTAGGAAGCCAGATGCTCAGGTAATACCCACACTAGCGTTAGTAGTTATTTAGATTATTACTAAGCTTTGTGATTAAACATGGGGAAGGGGTGCTGGGTATGAACTATTTGACATTTTGTATACTCAGTGGCCCATGATGATAAAATACAAAATTGGAAGATGACACAACTATCCAGATGTCTGACTGAAACCTTGCAAGCAGTCTCATTCTATGGCTGACAGCTGAGATATATCCTTAGCAGTATGAGCAGGAATAACTGGGTAGACCAGATGGGCTTGATCTTCTTTTTCTGCTGTCATCTGCTAAGGGCTTGATATTCAAAAGCTTTATGAGGTTTGTTAATGGTATAAATATAACCAGCTAAAAAAACCATCCTTCTGCTACTGTCCAGCTAAAATCTGTCTTTACATAATCACTTTACATATAGATTTATCAGGACAAAAAAGTGCTGGGCCGGAGTTTTCAAATTTTATCAGATAGCCAGTTTTTGTTTTGTTCTGTTTTCATTTTGTTTCATAAGTGAGAAATTTTCCTTCTGTTTCATAAAAAAATAAATAAATACAAGTTTTGTGTCTTGTTTGTTTTAACTGTATTTTAATAAAAAGACAGTAACATTCAAAAAATTCCCACTGGGCATTTTTCCCATCCTCCATTCACTCTTAACCCTCCCTCCCCCCTTCTGTCCCATGAAGACTTCACTGCGGTTGTAAAGTGCTCATGGGACAGGAGCAATCATCAGCTGCTGCTTCGTGCTGCCAATGCAGCATTAGATGTGGGTCATGCCTACCAGAAGCTCTTCCCGGCAAAAGCAGTAGTGCAGGGCTGTAGCGTGCAGGAGCCTCAGTAAGCAAGCTGCAGAAGGAAAGAAGAGAAGCCTGGAGCCACGCTAGCAAAGATTAATGCTGTTGTAAAGGAGGTGGAGAGGGAGATTCCCTGGAGTGTGGGGAGAGACAGGGCCATGCTAGCCAGGAGACAGGAGTAGAGATAGGTATGCTGCTGAGTGGGAGACTCTGTCACTATTGCTTTATTGTTCCAGCTTCTGTTCTTAAAAAATAAACTCTGATGTTTTCCCAGAAAAATGATGAGTCACATTTTCCATTGACTTTCTCCTGGTTTTTTTTTATGATAATAAAACCTGATAAATCCCCAGGAAAAATTAAAACAAAAACTGAAAATGAAGGTCCCTATGCATAGAGTTCTGTGGTGAGCAGGGTCTAGGGATGGCCCCTGTCCAAGGAAGACATTTACAATTGTGGCTAAGCTGGAGAAAGAGAGAGAGAGGGGTTCATTTGATTAGAGGGAATGAGAAAAAGGCTTGGTGGGGCTTTGGTTTATTTATTTTTTTTTTTAGCACAATTTTTTGCTTCATGGGTACTCCAGGCCTGGTGCCACTGCCCCCCCCCCCAAAAAAAAAAAAAAGGAAATGAAATTTTTAATTTCCTGCTTCATTTTCAATGAATCACAGTCCAATTGCACAAATAGCTGTTTGTAATCTAACAGTGCAAGTTTTGTGCAGTTAGATTTAACTGGATATAAAATGTGGCTGAATAGCGTTAACATAGGGGGTCATTTTCCAAGGAGTTACCACAGGATATAATTTCACAAATTGCACTAACAGCTTTAACACAATTAGCACATTTTATTGTGGTTCACAATGTTTCTGGCAGCCTGTTTCAGTATCCGGAGAGAGAGAGAGAGAGAGAGAGAGAGAGAGAGAGAGAGAGAGAGAGAGAGAGAGAGAGAGAGAGAGAACCTTGCTATAACATCTACTACCTAGACAGGTATTTGTATCCCTATGAGAGGCCCACCTAGTAACTCGAGGTGGGGATTAGGTATGAGTGTAGGGGGTTGGGGGCCGCTTTCACAACATGAGACGTACAAACAGAACAGTGGTCTCTTGTGAAGATTTGATGGCCTTCGGAGTAAGGAAACTCACTCCAAGATGAGATTTGGGCAATGTTCTCTCAAACAACAAGCTAGGTTGAGAGAACAATGCCCAAATCTCATCTTGGAGTGAGTTTCCTTACTCCGAAGGCCATCAAATCTTCACAAGAGACCACTGTTCTGTTCGTACGTCTCATGTTGAATGTGAAAGCGGCCCCCAACCCCCTACACTCATACATAATCCCCACCTCGAGTTACTAGGTGGGCCTCTCATAGGGATACAAATACCTGTCTAGGGAGTAGATGTTATAGCAAGGTTCTCTCTCTTTCCTCTCTCTCTCTCTCTCTCTCTCTCTCATTTGTGCAGTGTGATGATTCTTTGGTTGTTTATCATGTGATATTGGAAAATGAGGCCCATAGCCACTAATACCTATCCAGCATTATACAAATCAGTTTATGAAAAATAAAAGTTCAAATGCACAGCACAAACAGATTTTTTTATTTGGAGTAGTTACTTCCATGCCTTCTATTAAGGGTAGTAACTGCTGCTATGCGCAGGTGACCCCAGTTAACACAGGTTATCTCTTTTCTTCATTTCCATTCTCTAGCCTTTAGGGATCTACAGTGTTTATTAGGGGTGTGCATTCGGATTGACCGCATTAGTAAACGCAACTCATATTTTTTTTTTTACTTAAAAAATTGATTCGACATAAACGATCGGATTTCCCACATATCGAACATAGATATGTTCGATATGTGGGAAATCGCGATTGTTGAGCCAAAATAAAAATATAAACCCCCTCACCCTCCTTAATCCCCCCCCCGACTTACCACAACTCCCTGGTGATGGAGCGAGGAGTGAGGACGCCATTTCTGCAATCCTTGGCGAGAAGCATGTGACGTCGGCGGCACGTCGAGTGACGCCGGCGTCACGTGATTCCCGGCTCGTTCGCGCCGGACGGCTCGTTCGGCCCAAAAATAACTTTTGGCCAGCTTGGGGGGGTCAGGAGGCCCCCCAAGCTGGCCAAAAGTTCTTTTTGGGCCGAACGAGCCGTCCGGCGCGAACGAGCCGGAATCACGTGACGCCGACGTCACGTGATTCCCGGCTCGTTCGCGCCGGATGGCTCGTTCGGCCCAAAAAGAACTTTTGGCCAGCTTGGGGGGGCCTCCTGACCCCCCCAAGCTGGCCAAAAGTTTCTTTTTGGGCCGAACGAGCCGTCCGGCGCAAACTTGCCGGGAATCACGTGGCGCCGCGTCACTCAGACGCGACGTCACGTGATTCCCGGCTCGTTCGCGCCGGACGGCTCGTTCGGCCCAAAAAGAACTTTTGGCCAGCTTGGGGGGGTCAGGAGGCCCCCCCAAGCTGGCCAAAAGTTCTTTTTGGGCCGAACGAGCCGTCCGGCGCGAACGAGCCGGGAATCACGTGACGCCGCGTCACTCGACGTGCCACCGACGTCACATGCTTCTCGCCAAGGATTGCAGAAATGACGTCCTCACTCCTCGCTCGATCACCAGGGAGTTGTGGTAAGTCTGGGGGGGGGATTAAGGAGGGTGAGGGGGTTTAAATTTTTTTTTTGCACATATGTACATATATACCCAACTCATTGGATTTTTTTTATGTCCATATTGGCCGCAAGTGGGACCCCCTTTCGGACATAAAAATATGAACATAAAATTTTGCTCTGCACATCCCTAGTGTTTATTCTATAACCTTCTGAATTCCATTACTGTTCTTGTCTTCACTACCTCTTCTGGAGACTTTCCATGCATGCACTACTGTTTCAATGAAGACATATTTCCTGATGTTGTTCTTGAGTCTACCAACTTGGAGTTTCATATCATGACCCTAGTTATACAGTTTTCTTTCCATTGGATAAGGTATGATTCTTGTGCAGCAAGTGAGGTGATTAAATTTGCGGATGACACAAAAATATGCAGAGTAGTTAAATCTCAAGTGGATTGTGATAAATTGCAGGAGGATCTTGCGAGACTGAAAGATTGGACTTCCAAATGGAAGATGAAATATAATGTGGATAAGTTGAAAGTGATGCATATAGGGAAAAATAACCCTTGCTTTAGTTACACAATGTTAGGTTTCATATTAGGAGTTACCACCCAGGAAAAAGATCTAGGCATCATAGTGGATATACATTGAAATTGTCGGTTCATTGCATTGTGGTGATCAAGAAAGCAAACAAAATGTTAGGAATTATTAGGAAGGGAATACCAAATAAACCGATAGATGTCATAATGCCTCTGTAACGCTCCATGGTGAGAGCTCACCTTGAATACTGTGTGCAAATCTGATCGCTGCATTTCTACAAAGATATAGTTGCACTGAAGAAAGTGCAGAGAAGGGTGACCAAAAAGATAAGGGGCATGGAATGGCTGCCTTATGAGGTTAGGGACGCTCAAGCCTGGATTTATCAAAATGCACTAAATATCGCATGTGATAGGAAAAAAAGGTGTGTTTTATGGTATAGGCAGTTTATTGCAAAGTACTACCCTACTGTTTTGAGAGAGAGTGAGTGAGAGAGAGAGAGAATAACACTGGGCATGATATCTTTACACTAGATAGGTATTTATATCTCTAATGGGAGGCCCACCTAGTAACTCGAGGTGAGGTTTAGGGCATTAGTGTAGGGATTAGGGGCCACTTTGACATTCAAAGTGAGACGTACGAATAACACAGTGCTCTCTTGTGAAGATTTGAGGACATTCGGAGTGAGGAAAACTCACCCAAAGATGAGATTTGTGCAATGTTCTCTCATCCTAGCTTGATGGACTCTCTACCTGCGTAACATCAAGCTAGGTTGAGAGAACATTTCATAAATGTCAAAGTGGCCCTAACCCCTACACTAATATCTAACCCTCACCTCGAGTTACTAGGTGGGCCTCCATAGACATATAATACCTATCTAGTGTTGGACCATTATGGTTATGTTCTCTCTCTTTCTCTCTCTCATCACAATAAGCCCTAATGCAACTTATCACACAGCCTAACACTAATGAAAAAAATATAATTAAAGCCATGCAATAGGGCTTCACAAAACCCTCTTTTCAGATTTGCATTGCAAACCATGCATTATGGTGCTATTGCAGGCGTTATTTGATAAATGACCCTCTCAGTTTGGATTTGATAAATGACCCTCTCAGTTTGGAGAAGAGATGACAAAGGGGGAATATGATAGAGGTTAACAAATCATGAAGGACTTGAACAGGTTAATGCAAATCACTCTCTCATATAAATAGAAGGACTAGGGAGCACTCCATGAAGTTAGCAAGTAGCTCATTTAAAAACAAATTGAAGACAATTATTTTTCAATCAGCACAAAGTTAAGCTCTGGAATTAATTGTCAGAGGAGGTGGGTTATGGCAGTTAGTGTAACTGTTTTAAAAGATTTGGATGAGTTCCTAAAGGAAAAATCCATAAATGCTATTATTAATAAGCAATGGTAGTTCAAGATTTATTTAAATGTTTGGGTACTTGCCAGGTATTTGTGACTTGGTTTGGCCACTGTTGAAACAGGATAACTGGGCTTGATGACCCTTGGTGTGACCCAGTACGGCATATCTTATGATCTTAGTTCTTATACCTTTAAAAGTCTGTATCATATCTTCTCTGTCTCTCTGTCCTCCAGGAGATGCATTTTGAGGTCCTTCAGTCTCATATCATAAGTCTTCTGTTATAGAATCCCACACCATTTTGGTTTGCTTTTCTCTGGACCGTTTCCAACCTATCATTTTTGAGACACGGTCTCCAGAAATGAACAGAATGCTCCAAAAGAGGCCTCACCAATGACCGGTACAGGGGCATTCTCACCTCTTTTTCTGCTTGTTATACCTCTCTCTATGCAGCCCAGCAGCCCTCTGGCCTTAGTAACTGCCTTGTCATATTACTTCACTGATTTCAGATCAGCAATCACTATCACCCTACGGTCTCTTTCATTGTCCATGCAACATCAGTCATTTGCTCCCCCTCCCCCATCACATCAATTAATAAATGTATTTATTTATTTGATATTCCACTTTTCTGGCACTTCAAACGTGCTGCAAGTATTCATACAATTCCTGTGGAATTTTGCAACCCCAAATGCGTGACTTTGCACTTCCACTTGGTATGGAATTGCACCTGCCAAACCGTCGATGAATCTGCAAAGCTTGCTTAGATAATTCTCATTCTTTCTACTCATTATGGTGTGTCCACTCTGTTACAGGTTTTAGTGTCATCCACAAAAAGACAACATTTTTCTTTCTAACTCTTCTGTGATATAATTCACAAAGATATTGAACAGAACCAGCCCCAGAACAGATCCTTGAGACACCTCTCAAAGTAGGTTTCATCATCTGTCTGACAACCAATTTGTAAACACAATCAGCTTCTCAGGTACTCTTCGACCTATGAGCTATTTTGTATATAACCACAAATAAATAACAAATGAAGAAAATGGTGCTGTCTGACCTAAGTCCTAACCTTTGGCCCTCATTTTATTAGCGCTGAATTCAATATTGAAAATACTTATGTTACGGTCATAAATAGCCATTATTGATGGAAGGGCAGACTAGATAGGCTGGATGATCTTTTTCTGCTGTCATGTTTCTAAGATCTTAGCTCATGTTGAGAATATGATCTTAAAATTAATTTCTGTTGAAAATTTTCGCAGAAGCAGATATGCATGCACTAAACAATGGCTGGGGGGTTGGATCCTTTGTGAAATAAGTTGTGGATCAGAATTTTTTCATCTGTTTATTGGTGTAATTTGGATTTCAGAAGGATAATTTTCAAAGACAGGAAAGGTATGTGGGTACTTTTTACCCACAGATTTTCCACATGTTTCATAGTGAAAGTGCAAGCATACTTTTGTTTTGAAGATTCTCAGAAAGCACATGCACAAACTCCCCTGTACAGTGTTACACCTGCTCTTGGCATGCTGTATTTTGCATGTGGATAAAAAAAAAAAATCTAAAATAGATGTGTAAATCTAAACTTCAACCTAAACTCTTCACAACACACACCCAGAATGCCTCTTTTTTTGTGTGTGCACGAAAAAGGAATATTATCGAACTATGTTCATACTTTTTCAGGCAAAAGATTGGCAAATTTTCTACAAGGCATATTTGTGCATAAAGCTGTATTTTATTCATGTAAATACCTTTGAGAATTAGCCCATTAACTTTGCTTTTTTAGAACATCGGCTTTGTGAAATAAAAATAATTGAACTGGGGCACATGATTATGAAACTGTTATATGCTTGAAGGAGAGCACTAGATAATTTCTATATGATGCCCATTATATTATAATGCTTATTCAGATTTTTACTTCCCTAAGTTTTTTCTTGCTTTCCTCACTATTTTAGCTAATTTGATTATTTTGTTTGGGAGCTTTTGCTTCTTTTTTTTTTATTTCTCTTCACATGCAATGTAATGTATCCATTTTAAAATACAGTTGCATTCAGCATCTAATTAGCATTGTAAATATCAGTGGTTTAATGCAGGCATTAAAATCAGCAGGTAATGTGTGTTACTACTAATTCTAATGCCCTTTAGTAGCTAGATTCCAAAGGCAACACAGGTATAAATAATGATGAGGAATTTCATAAGATAAGATTTCCCTTTCCATTAGGCTTGATCCACTAAGCTTTTTTTTAATCCATAAATAAAAAAATGGGGAAAAAAAGCCTTAGTAAATCCATCCCACAATTTTAAGCTTCAATTTTCAGTTTTCTGCTACAGCATTAATCCTGACCAAGATTTCTTGCCTAAATGGTGCACTTCCAGAAGATGTATAAGGCCAGATTTTAAAAAGGGCCATGCGCGCAAATACCCGGCAGTTACGTGGTAGCTGGGCTCTGTGCGCACTAACCGCATTTTGAAAAGGGCCCAGCCATGCGCATACTGCTGCTATGCACACAAGTGGCGGGCCCTGAAAAAGGGGTGGACCGGGGGGGGGCGGGATCTGGGTTGGGAGGGGGCAGGGTGGGATGGAGGCCGGCCGGGACAGCGGCCATTAGTCAGCATGTGTCCATGTGCATGCACCAGGAACCACATGTACATGGACGCGTGCACACTTCTTTTTAAATCTACCCCTTAGATTTTAGTGATTCAGCATCAGCGCCACAGATTTTGTGCTGATACATTGACCTAAGGTCCATCAAAAAAGTCACTTCAGTGCTGACCCAGTGGCTCTGTGGCAGAGGATCCTAGGTTGGATTCCTGGCTGGGGCTGCGGACGCTGCATAGGCAGCCTTTGCAATTCTGGGAGTGGGGAGAGAGTCATGGTTATCATTAAGTACAACACATGCCTACTGGATTTAGAGTCCCTGACATAGGATTTCAGAAGGAAGCTTGGTACATGGCTCCTAGGACTGTTGCTGCAATAACCAGGCTAGGAACAGCGTAAGGGCCTATTAAAATAGGGCATAAGTAGTTTTGATTGAAGACTCATGACCACCAGAATCCCAGCATTTGTTCTCATTGAGCTGGAAGAAAAAGGAAAAAGGAAGAACAAAAGGACCACCAAAAGTCACCCGTCTCACTAAGCTTTCTCTTTTCCTTTCCTCAGGATGAGATGCTCAGCTAACATTTGTTTTCATGTCATGTAATTTTCTCTCTTTCCTTATTACAGATATTTTTTTCTGCAGCTCTACCTGCACCTACCTATGATGTTGAAAACTGTTAAATCACAGCCCTGCACTAGCTGGATTGTTTGAATGACAGTGCTTTCTCTGCACTCATAATCCAAACTCCCATAGTTTGCGAGCTAATTATAGTACTAAGGTGCACACTGAAACTGTTCAAAGTGGCAAAAAGTTGCTTTAGTTGTAAATGGTGCCTATTGTGTTTTTTTTGGACTCAGGACCCTATATTCAAGTGACCACTGTCATAAATTCAAATGTGAGAAATCATTTTGAAAATAAAGTTATCCATACAAAAAAAAAAGTATGTAAGAAATTGTAACAACAACCAAAAAAAAACAAACAAACAAACCAATAAAAACCCAGATGTGTGGAAACACCCACTTTAGTAATATTAACAAGTATATCTTTTAAATTAATTTTGATGATGAAATATAGGAAACTAAATGGACGAAGAAACAACAGGTAAAGGAATGTTAAACTTGTTTATTTCTAACCCAGTCTAGTGTGGTGAAAAAGGCCCTGATGCACGTGCATGCCACCACTCTGACTTGTTTTTTTTAACAGACATCTTCAACAACATCTGATTTTTGAGTAAGTTAACTTGATTAGCTTCCAAGTTAAAAGGTGATTGGAGAAGGGCAGCATTAGTTTTGTAACAGAGCTGTTCAGTTGTGCTGATAGTTGATTACTTGGCTCGCAAGTAGGTAGTGAGAGTGCAGCCAACAGTGCTGGGCAAGCCATTCCTTGCTGCAATAGCGCTGTCAAGTAGGACATTGGAGATCACACCGGAAAATGCATCACCTTCCTCCCTCATAAAGCAGAAGAGCACTGTCCAAATTTTACCTTTCAAAACATATTGAGCCACACCATTATTTATAAAGAAGAATGCATGGTGTTAAAGAGAAACAAGGCAGCTACTTCATAACAATTCTACCATTTTAAACTGTATTAAGAATGAATGTTAAACTTCAGCTGTAGAAGGGTAACATAAGAACAGTCAGAAACAAGTCGACCAACAATAAATTGTTTACAATATCTAATGCACTGTTACAATAAAAATGCATTTATGAATGCTAAGAAATGCACATAATTTATAAAGGCCTCCTACAGCAATCACTGAGACTGAATATATGTGGTATAATAAGTCTCAGATTTATTGTATGAAATTTAACTGCAAGAGCTTTTCTGTTCATCAAGAGCCCCTGACTTCTTTGCAAGAAAGTCATTTTGTTAAAGGAACCAATAAGCACTCATCAGAAGAAATATTCCTTTTGGTTTTCATGGATTGCGTTTTGTATGTTGAGTTCACTTTTCAGTACCACCCCTGCATTATCCTCATTTTCCGATATCTTTGCCTCGCTTGTTTGATACGTGCCCTTGTGTTGATATACTCTCACTGTTATGGCAGTGACACAAAGCAGAATGAATACTATGACTGCTATCACACCTGCAGGAGGAAGAAAAAGAAAGTAAGAACAATGAAGGATAAAGAAAGAGTTGTTAAAGCAGCAAACATGATTAACGCAGTCTATATTACAAATTAATCGCTTAAGACTAAAAATGTGAATACCTTTATGTTATCAGATACAAAGACTTATTTTAATGCCAAATATCTTCAATTACACTGTGCCATCAGTTGATGTGATGTAATTTGTGTTGAAGCTATTACAGTAATTAATATACATGCTCAATAATTTCATGATCAAGGCAAACTAATAAACACAAGCATGAACAGTTTTATTACAAATAGATTCAGTATATATATTACTGTACTTTATATTAAAACAGTAAGTTAGATAGCAGTTCACTTTTTTAAATAATTGTATTATTGCTTTCATCAATAAATTGGCTGGACAACCAATTCAATTTAAAATCATTTGTCCTAAATACCACTAAAGAATGCTTCTTTAAATTACAAGTTCTTAAAAAACTGAAAACTCTCCTGCATTTTCGAGACTTCCGTTTGGTGCTTCAATCTATTATCCTCTCTAAATTAGACTACTGCAACTCCCTCCCTGCTAGGTCTCCCTGCAATAACCATCAAACCCTTGCAGATGGTCCAGAATGCCGCAGCTAGGATACTCACCAACTCAAAGAGACCATATCACCCCCCCATCCTTCTGTCTCCTCACTGGCTACCTATCAACTTTAGGATCTCTTTTAAAGTTCTCATGATGATACACAAGGACATACATAACATCGCCCCTCGCAAACTTAGTAGTCAATTCCGTCCACACACAACAGACAGACCAGTCAGAAGAGCGTACAAAGGCTCCTTGTATGCCCCACCAACCAAATCCACTCTAAGAAGCGAGCATTATCTACAGCAGGGCCTACTCTATGGAACACCCTGCCACCGGAATCTACGTCAAGAACCTTGCCATCAAACCTTTAAGAAATATCTAAAAACGTGGCTTTTCAGTCAAAACTTTCCCGGAAACCCACTGTTCGAAGGATATGAACTTAGGCTCAAGGATAAATTGAGCACGCCGCACTTCCAGGCCTCATCGAGGTGTTCCACTTCTTCAGTTACTTCCGACCGCACTCTCCTTCCCTTTTCTCCTGCCCCCTTAACCCTTTGCCCCCTCCTCATTCCCCATATTCTCCCTTTTACTCCCGTGAAGCTTCAGGGCTAAGGTTTTAGATACCATTACTCGGTTTTGGTAGTCTTACAGTCATATAGTGTTCCGCATTAAGCTTATATTGGTTTATAAATGTTCCTTTGTTTCCCCAAAACGTTTTGATGATCTTTTGCTCTAATGCTTCATATTTATGTTTTAATGCTCTATATTTATGTTTCTTCAAAACGTTCCTCCAATCGTTTTGAATGTTTTTCATGCTCTAATGTTCAATGTTTAATGTTTAATGTAACGCCCTCCCGCGACAGTTCTGTTTTACTGTAAACCGGTATGATCTGTATATTTTTACAGGATGTCGGTATATAAGAATTAAAAATAAATAAATAAATAAATATTGCCAGACACTTGTTGAAACAATGACAGAAAACTTTCAAACTGCGCACAGGCACAGGTGCGCACAAGCGTTGGCCCGCGCCCAGGGACGTTGATAGTCAGTTTTCAAACTGAGTAGCTGTCTCAATTTTACTGCACTGGAACATCTCCAAAAATGTCATGCATTACTTTCTGTGGGGTACTGGGAAGTTAGTGGTTTTACTTGCAAGCCCAGTCTCTTGAACTCTGTTCCGGCAGCGTTGCATCTGGATGTGCGACTATCACCAGATCAAAACTAAGGCCAAGTTTTAATAAAATGAGTCCTTTTGTTTAGCAGAAGACTTTTTGAATAATGTTTGCTCACTGAAGTTAATCTTAGTGCTGACTGCATACACTGCTTTACACATTGTATTTTGTTTCAAATTTTATTTAATTAAAAGTAGCATTCATTTAAATTTTATTTATTATTGTATTACTGGTTCCATGCATGAAATCATTATTAGCTTAGGCAGGTTTATTTTAATTTAAACACATGCTTATGAAACCTAATTATCTGTTTGTAGCAACTCATTTTACTATGCAGCATGTAAAATTATTGCTAAATATTCCCAAGTGTAGCTAGGGCTCATTTAGTAGTGTTAATAGTGGATTCATCATGTTCAACTTTTAACCAAGAAGATGCCGCCTCATGAAGTCATCAACCTCATGAAGTAAAATATACTTTTGCTATTTTTTTTTTTACTTCTTTGCCAGAAGATGTTTTTCACACCTGATTCAGGCCCTTTTCTCCTATGAGGTGAGCAGCATTCCAGAGAGTTTTTAGGACTATACTGAATTATTCATAATGTATACACATTTATGTACATGCACAATATACATACATGTATATTCACATATAAGTACGGGGAAAGAGTGTTCTGATAATAAAAAAATTGTACATAGACGTTGCATATGGAAGTTTTGGGAAGGTATCTACTGACAAATGCACAAGAATAATAAGTATCTAATGAAACAGCACAAATTCTGGTAGAAAAAATTTGGATCTATGTTTCATGGATATGTTTTGCTGTGCTTTAAATTCTTTGGGTACCGGAACAACAGATTTATCTGTCACTAAATTTCAAGGAACTGCATGGGATTTTCATATGTGCAGAGGGCTGAAAGGATTAAGAATAATTTTATTCCTGTCTGTACTACCAACTTCATATTAAATGTAGCATGACATTAATTTTTTCAGTTTAAAAAAATCTAGTTTTGAAGTGCGAAACAACTGATCACCACTGCAGCATCTAAAGCAAAACTTGCTGTAAATGGCATGGTGTTATGGTGAAACTAAAGAACATCTTAACCAATCCTTTTTCACTGTTAAAATTATATCAAGTGGATATGTTTGGAGATTCATCCTTTAGCTCCCATATAAGAAAAATGTATTCTGATAAATAAATTAGTACAAACTTTCAGGAAATGTTTTGCATTTTTGTTAAATACAGGCTATCATATTTATCTTGGCAATGTTCAAAAGGAGAACTGGTCAGTATTTATTGAAGCTCCTGTATCCTATTGATTCTCAGCTGCTATTCCTGTCCAGTAATTGCTTGCTATTACCACCTACAACATCCACAAAGGTATCAAAGTCTAATCTCTACAAGCCAATAATAAAAAACATTATTTGTTTGTTTTGTTTTATTTTTATTTATTTAAAATGAAACAAAAATAAACCTAAATTAAAAACAAACACAATAAAACATGGGTCATCAGCAAACATCGTTTCCATGCCCAGCACCACCGGCATCCTCCTCAGCCCCATTCCTAGACTCTCCCCACCCTCTTGTTGAAATGTTTTCATGAGGAAGGAATGATCTCCTGCCCTGAAGCTATTGCAAATGGCTTGGGCAATTCAAGCCCATTGCCATTTTGTCATTTTTTAAGGCAAATGTCACAATGCTAGCTTTGTTCTGCTAATGCCATTTTCTGTAGCAACAGCAGCAGGTCACCCCCTGCCACATGAAAGACATTTCATCAAGAGAGCAAGATGGTGAAGGAGGAGAAGAGAGGAAGGGGAAAGCATAGGAATGGGGAGGGGGGGGGGGTTTGCATCACTGTGACAGTCTTTTTTTTTAATGAAATTACCAAAAACACACCCAAAAATTGTTTGCTTATGAGTTTTTTAATTTAAAAATGAAATGAAATGGGAAATATAGTTAAAATTTCCCATTTCATTCCAATAATTGCATATCCCTAAGTCCCTTGATCAAGTTGATTGACAGATTAATCCCTTAAAAATGACAAGGAATGTGCACAAAACACTACAATAGTGAAAGGAAGTGCAGACTCAATTATTGTTATAAGAAATCAGTCAGTGGAAAACTGACTCAGCAAGTTCTGATGCTTCTATAGGTCATTGTTCACTTAAGAAAATGGAAATCCAGCATCTCATGGTATTTAATTTTGGACTTTTTAAACACATGTTTAGGTCTGGATGAGCTAGTATTGCAGGAGTCAGTCCCTCCCTAAAGAAAAGCTGTTTATGAATTCTTTGCAAATCATTTTTCTCCTGCTTTGAATCTATAGATCTAGGGTGACACTTTCCATTGTCATGTTTACTGCTGAGTTAGGAAAACCATAAACATCAAAGAGCTAGAGTAAACATGTTTCTGGATACTAAAAAGAAACCCAATTAGAACATAAAATAAATTTCCTCACCTTGAATATGCTGCCAAGATATTCAAATTCCTTATTCTTACAAGCATAAGGTGTACAACGTATCAAAAGTTTGTTTCCTAGGTTTGTTTAATTCATTAATACCTTGTCTCAGAGGAAGCTTAATTTTTATAAAAATGTTCCCTTGTTACTAATATACCATTAGAATAGCCAGCTAGAAATGTGTGCAGTATGTATTCATGGGATCAATTTTAATAACTAAGCATTTCCATTTGAAAGCAGAGAGCACATTTCACTGAAACATTGTTTTTCATCAGTTTCCAACAAATAGGAAAATACGTTTGGCTAAGACAATGCATTACAGACACGAGCACTACAGCCATTTATATGCCACATTTATTTCTCTCATCAGAGCCTATGCCTGTAGTAAGAAGGAACTGTGTTAATGCATTTTCTTATATTATACTGAAAGATTGGAATTTGAGCAATAAAATGCTTTTATTGATGCTATCATAGTCCCTATTACCTCCAATAAGTGCAGAGTCACTCCTGAGGACAGTAGCCAAGGGCTCTCCCTCATCTATTGGTCCAGAATGATCTGCAGCAGAAAAGAAAGGAAAAATGACAGAAACCGGAACGGAGGGCTCTTCAGAAATTTAAATACACCGAGGCTATAGTGGAATGATACATTTATTGAATGTGATTAAATGTGGATCTTGAGTCCAAAAGGCCTGCATTTTAAATTACGCAAAGGAACAAGAAAATGGAAGCATGAAACAGAAAGTCAAGGGAGGCAGAAATTATATGTATATACATATATATATTACCTGCAAATGAATGGGTGGTTTCACTTGATGCGGAGTCGGCTCTGGTTACCACGCCGCAATTGGATTCAATGAGTTGTCCTTTTACAATGACTGAGGCTAGGTTTTCATGGTGCAATGCAGCTTTCAAGGGAGCAATATGGTTGAACTGCACTGAAGAGAGACATCCAATAAACCCCTGAGAATTTGCCTTTATAGTCTCTTGGTCTGTATCGGCATTTCCTACTAATCAGAAGAAATAGAACACAATTAATCATAGTGCAAATGTACAAATAAAGTGACAGAAGAATAATTGCATAATTAACCTGCATTCCTCAGAGTGCTTCAGCAGCATACCTTGTACACTGAATTTGATCCCACCCCATCGTTAATGAAAAGATGCTCAGTTTTATCAGACTTTCTATGCATAACAATGGCAAAACTTCTGAGGGAAAGGTTTCTAACCTGTTATCCAAAGTGTATAATAAAGGAAAGAGAAACAAATTAATTTTTTTAAAGAGTCTCGTAAAAATCATTTATTCTCCTTTGCATGTTGCAAAGAGATAGTGATTAAAATAAATCCAGTGGGATTATAGGTCAATTAGTAGGGCTGTTGCCATTTAAAAAAAATATATCAGATTGTATTTTTCTAGCAAACCTTTCTCAAAGCCAGGCACAAGGCACATTTAACAGGTAAAGAATAGAAAATGTTTTCTTTTCTCTGATGTACATTGTGATATTCAGGGGATGGCAGAATGGTAATTTTTTTTTCTGAAGGTGGTTTAGGAAGATGAAGGATAGTTTACAAGTGTTACAGTTGAGAAACTGAAACTGAAAAATAGTCATGAGATACACTGCATAGGATGTGCTTTAAATCAGATTATGTTATTTATTTATTTATTTATTTGAAGCTTTTTTTATACCGGTATTAGTAGATACATCATATCGGTTTACATCAGAACTGAAGTTGGAAATTATATTAAAACGGGAACTGGGGATGGGATTATATAGGAACAGAGAGAAATAGCAAGGAACTGGTAAAGAAGAGCAATGGAATGTGTAAAACTAACAAGTCAACAATGTAACATAACTTTATACATGGGTTCAGGTTAAGTGCTGATACAGCAAGGGTTAAGAGTGCAGGGGATCTACTCGGGGTAAGCCTGTTTGAAGAGCCAGGTCTTTAATTTAGTTCTAAATTTGATGGTACAAGGCTCAAGCCGGAGGTTAGTGGGTAGTGATTTCCAGCGGGTAGGCCCAGCAATGGAGAGGGCTCGATCCTTTGTGGAGGTAAGGTGTGCCTTCTTGAGGGATGGCACGTGGAGGGTTCCTTTATTGGTTGCTCTGTTAGGGTGGTGAGAGAGTGAGGGGCGGAATGGCTCATCAAGCCAGTTGGAATTGTGTGTGTAGATGGATTTGTGAATGATAGTAAGGGTTTTATAGAGGATACTTGAGGGGATCGGGAGCCAGTGAAAGTCTTTAAGGATGGGAGTAATATGGTCTGATTTTCGGGCATTTGAGATGGTCCTCACTACTGCATTCTGTAGCATTTGAAGCAGTTTTATGGTGGAGTAGGGGAAACCTAGGAGAAGGAAGTTGCAGTAGTCCATTTTAGCTGAGAGGGTGACCTGGATGATGGTACAGAAATCATTAGTATGGAGTAAGGGTTTTAGTTTTTTCATATCATTGAGCTTGAAGAAACCTTCCTTGAGGATTGTATTGATGCATTTTTTTAGGTTCAATTGCTGATCAATCAGAACACCGAGGTCTCATACAAAAAGCTGAGCGGAGATGGAACTATATGCTGGGTCGTTTGCAAGGGAGGGTTTAGGGGATTGGTGTTGGGATATGAAGAACAGTTCAGTTTTGGAGGTGTTTAAGGCAAGATGGAGATTTGTGAGTAGGGTGTTAATGGCAGCAAGACATTTCCCCCAGAGTTTTAGGGAATCGGATATAGAGTCATGAATAGGTATGATGATTTGGACGTCATCGGCATATAGGTAGAATTTGAGGCCAAGGTCAGATAGGAGCTGGCAGAGGGGTGTAAGGTAAATATTGACTAGGGTGGATGAGAGGGAAGAACTCCTTGGGTGAGGGCGTAATGGGTGGATTCAGCATTTCCTATTTTAACTGAGAATTGTCTATTAGATAGGTAGGATTTAAACCACTGGAGAGCTGAACCTGAGAGGCCTATGTCAGATAGGTGGGAGAGGAGGTGATTGAGGCTTATTGTATCAAATGCAGAGGAAATGTCAAGGAGGGCAAGGATGTAGCAGTGACCTTGGTCCATGTCTCTAATAAGGTGGTCAGAGAAAGTGAGTAGGAGGGTTTCAGTATTGAAATGCTTGCGAAAGCCGAATTGCGAGGGGTGAAGGATATTGTTATTTTCGAGGGTAGTCCATTACTTGGGAGTTGACTACCTTTTCCATGATTTTAGAGATAAATGGGAGGTTTGAGATGGGATGGAAATTGGCTGGGTCATTAGGATCTAACAATGGTTTTTTGAGCAAGGGTTTGACCACTGCATGCTTGAGTGTGTCTGGGACTATGCCAGAGGAGAGGGAGCAGTTGACAATGTCAGCTAATGGTTTGGCGATGGTGTTAGGAATCGTTAGGAGAGCTTTGGTGGAGATGGTGTCTATAGCCCTTTTTCTTAGCCAAACTTACAGAAAAAGTGGTTAACACCCAGCTCTCAGAATATTTAGAAGATCACAATATACTCTATCCTTCACAGTATGGTTTCCGCAAATCACGCAACACAGAAACCCTGCTCATCTCCCTAACTGACCATATTATTATGGGACTAGACAAAGGACACTCTTTTCTTCTAATCCTCTTAGACATATCAGCGGCGTTCGATACCGTCAACCAGCCATCCTCCTGAATCGTCTATCAGACATAGGCATTTCAGGACCAGTCTACAACTGGTTCAAGTCTTTCCTTAGTGATAGAAGCTTCAAGGTCAGAATAAATAATAAAGAATCACCACCGACAAATTCATCTCTGGGCGTACCTCAAGGATCCTCCCTGTCCCCCACCCTTTTCAATATCTACCTCCTCCCCCTGTGCCAACTGTTAACAAGTCTCAACCTTATTCACTACATTTACGCAGATGATGTGCAGATCCTGATCCCCATAACGGAATCCATTACCAAATCACTCTCGATCTGGAACAACTGCCTACAATCTATCACTAGTCTCCTCAACAGTTTAAATTTGGTCCTCAATGCTAATAAGACTGAACTCCTCCACATTTCTGCCAACCAAGACAACTACCAGTCACAGACTCACCATAACCACGCCCTCAATCATACTCAGGTTAGAGACCTTGGGGTAATACTTGATAACCGTCTTAATCTAAAGAGTATGATTAACACCATAACCAAAGACTGCTTCTTCAGACTACAGGTATTAAAAAGACTCAAACCTCTCTTATATTTCCACGACTTTAGGACAGTCCTTCAATCCTTGATATTTGCCAAAATAGACTACTGCAGCGCGCTCCTCACAGGACTACCCAGCTCAACCACCAAGCCACTACAGATGATACAAAATGCTGCGGCCAGAATCCTGACCAGTACCAACCGGAGAGATCATATTACACCCATCCTCCGAAACCTACACTGGTTACCAGTCAACCACAGAGTCCTACACAAATCTTTAACATTAATACACAAATCCATCCACAATCTCCTTTATCTCGACCTTGAAATCCAATTAAAACACCATACACCTAACAGACCAATGAGAGAAATATCCAAGGAACGCTACAAGCCCTCCAACCAAAGCCACGCGACTCATCGCATCCAGAGACCGAGCATTTTCGACAGCAGGCCCAGCCATCTGGAACAACCTCCCTGCAGAACTCAGGCTGGAACCTTGCCTGCTAACTTTTAAGAAAAAACTCAAAACGTGGCTGTTCCGCTAAGCCTTCCCAGAACCATGGGATACACATTAGGCGTTATTTACTCACGAACAATGGAACCTTCTCTGGAATTCTTCTGGAATTTGTTATGTCTTCCCTTTAACTTAACTTAATCTTTTTTCTTCCAGCTACCTAAGCTTCCAAGTTCACGGTCCTCGTTTAATGTAACTTTGTTTTCCTTACCTTAGTTTATTTACCCCTGTTCGATGTAAACCAACCTGATATGGTATTTAACCATGAAGGTCGGTATAGAAAAAAAATGTTAAATAAATAAATAAAATAAATAAATAAATATAGGGTGGGATGCAGGTTTAATCTGAGAATTGATTCAATTTCCTTGGAGGAGGTGAGGTCGAGAGAGTCAAGGATGGCAGAAGTTAGGCATGGGCCCGTGGGGATAGGATGAGTGGTGAGAGGGAATCTGAGGAGGATGTTTGCTATTTTGTTGTGGAAGTAGAGTGCTAGTTCTTCACCTTTGCTACTGGCTTCATTGTCAGGGATGGGGGGAAGGGCAGACTTGGTGAGATTCCGCAATGTAGGACAAAAGGGCTTTGGGGTTGTACATGTATTCAGTATTTTAGAGGCGTAAAAGTCGCGTTTGGCATTAAGTGTGGAGGGTCTGTAGCAGTGAAGGGCAGATTTGTAGATGGAGGCTTGTTGAGGAGAGGGGTCTTTACGCCAGATTCTCTCTCTCTGTCTGAGTTTATTTTTCATTTTTTTTAACTCAGCAGTATACCATGGTTTTAGATTTTTTGAAGATGGGTTGAGGTCACGTCTGGTGATCGGACATAAATTATTTGCAATGTCGTGAGTGAGGTTGCTCCAAGAGGTAAGTGCAGCTTCAGGATTGGTGCAGTCAAGTTTGGACAGAGAACTGGAAAAAGTTGAGATAAGGTCCTCACTGGAGCAGGATTTTTTGAAGACATGGTGGTACTTGGAGCAGGGTTGCAGATGGTCGGCGCATTTATGGAAGTAGGGTTTTGATGAGGGGAATGGTCCGACCATGGAACAGGGGTGCATGAGGGTATGTTGGTAGAGTGGATACGGGAATTAATAAAAATAGATCTAGGGTGTGCCCGGCTTTATGGGTGGGTGAAGAGATGATTTGTTTAAAAAAGCCATGGCATGGAGTGAGTTAAGAAAAGTTTCACAGGACGATGAAAGGAGGGAGGAGTCTAAGTTGGTTAGTGTCATACCTGCTATTCTGTATGTATAGTTTTGGGGTTCAGTCCTAGAGGAATCTGTACCCATAAAATGTCGTGGAATCAAAAACAGAGAGAGGATAACTTTCCAAACAAGTGTGGCATGGCAGCATATACATGTTGTGAGTGGCCGCACATATAGTTGTTATAGTATATAATAATATGCACATTTGGATATGTGCATGATTTATGAAAATATGCATAATTCTAACAGTGCAACATATGTGCGTATATAAGCTTATGCGCTAATATATGTAAATCAATGAAACCACATATATCAATGTGTTAAACATATGTACTTTACCTACCCATTTTAAATTATACATGCACATATTTTATGCATGAAAAGAATCTAGGATATACCTGTCTAAGTACCAATTTACACACATAAATCATTCAATTTAAAACATGCATATACTGAAAAAATTAATATTTACCAATGAATCCACCATTTGCCCAGTCCTTCTCCGGGTCATCCAGACCCTGCTGATTCTTCAGCCTGAACTCCCTCCAGTCCACCCAGCCCTCCCATCCTGCCAGTACTACACAATAAACCCATTTAATATCACTTACACTAGATAATTAACAGATGTACAGTAAGAGATATTTAATGTCTAATGTACGTGTGCCTTTTTTAAATTGCTCCGTACCTGTGTAACTGTTAGTCCCACCCCAGAATGCCCCTTTTTTACATGTATATATGTGAGCCTGACAGTGAACATACACGCATATGTTTTTCTTTTAAAATAAAATATGGAATTGAAGGAGTAACGTGGATGTCCTGAGAGGGTAAGGAACATTCCTTATCTTTTCCAGGACCCTCACCTCCCTCAATCATCTAATATCATTGCGTCTTACTGCCCTCGGTGACCTCCTGGGGCCAACTGTAGAGATGAAACTTGTGTTTGAAAACTGGTGAACGAAAAGATTTAAAATCAGATATCTAAAAAATCAGATGTGAAAGTTGGTGGATAATATGGCTAATGGTTTCGCAGTAATTCCTCCTTCAGCGGGTCGGGAAATGGCGAGTTGTGTTATGTAAGCTGCACTATAAATAGCTGTGATTGGCCGATAAAATTAGTAAAAAATCACTCGGTGGTTTTGATGGTTTGAGGTCAATGCTAAGCAGATAATACATCGCCTTTTTGAAGTGGAAGCTCAGCTAATGGGAGTTGATGAATGGGTGAAGACCCTAGAATGCGAGATAGTGGCATAAATTTGGCAGCGGCAAAAAAAAACCAAAACTAAACATTGAAGAGAAATCTCTGGTTCATTGGTTTACCTGAAATCAATGAGTGGGAAAAGCTGGTGAGGATGGAGTCCTGCCTGCTGAAAGCCCTTGACCTCTCAGACAACACAGCATCTAGCACATTGACAATATGGACGTGGCCGTGCAATAGAGTATTCAAATGAGACACAAATCACAATGGTGCCAAAAAAGCGCATGAAGGTAAAAAAAGAGCATCAATATAGCTACTCATTTTATTGTATCAGACATCCATACAGTATCGCATGTGTGACTTGTGGATGCAGTGAACTTCCGTCAAAAGGGCATACATCTGTCAGACAGAATAAGAATCATTGAAAAACGTGCTTTTTAATCAAGCTTTTAAAGAGGGGTGTGGAGCAGTGAATGTGAAAGATACCTATTCACATTTATAAGTGTGATTGCGACTTGCGATTATTGTACTGATATTTTATTATTGTACTGGTATTTTACTGATTTTTAATATATTTTGCTAGTTTTTAGATAATTGTAATGTACCTGCATCTTTGATGATTTATAATAACTATTTGTATTGTAAGGATTGCCTTAATGTATTTTATGTATGAATGCTATAGAGATTTTAAACCTATGTGAAGGTCCTGGTTCCAAACACCAGTATAGAAAAGTCTATAAATATATAAATAAATAAAATAAATATTCATTGTCAGATCTATCATAGCTCCCCCATGTGATGTCATGCTGTGCGTCATAATCCTGCCTGGAAGGTATATAAATTGCTACTGGAAGAACGACTGTCCTTTTGTATTCAGTTCAAATTGCATCTGAATTATATACAGACTGGTGTGAACTGGTGCCTGGAATATTGCAGGAATATCAAGATTGAGATCAATATCAGCATTGCTTCATTTTGAACAGGTAAGAGATGGTCATAATCATGAATGTCCAAGAAAGAAGCAGGACATCCATGATTTCTACTAGGTCACCCTACTCATTTCCTAGATGCTCATGAATAGGGCAGCCAAGTATAGGCCTGTAATGGACTATCAGAATCATGGGCATCCAAGAAAGAAACCTGAGGTTGGTTGCCCAAGTCCTGCTTCTTTCATTAATTGCATTTTTTGGCATCTGTTCATGCTGTCCATGTGCCCTGCTTCTTTAATCTTACCATTAAAATTATGTATTGGTATCTGTTAATACTAACCATGTGGCCAGCTTCTCTCTTCTTCTATTACTTATTAGTGGAAAGTTATATTGACATCACTCAGTGGACAGTTGATATTCCGACACGTTATCTTGAATTGAAATTTATTGTTTACTAATAACTGACATATGTGCTGTTTTTATTTTCATTCACAGTCCCAGGTGGTGAGAGAGGCAGGAGATCTGGAAGAGCAGGCAGGCACTAGCAGTAGCCAAGCATCCAAAAAGGGAACACATGATGCTTGCTTTGCGGATGGCAAGAAGGACCTACTGTGCCACACCATCTGTGAGAACTGCAAAGTTCTCCTCAGATCAAAGGCTTCTGCTTCTATGAAGAAATGGATTTGGGAGAAGATCGCGCTGGATGTCAGCTCCCTGTTGGTAATGCACAGGAAGGTCAAACAAATCCAGCACCAGTGACACGACATTAGAAGGGAGATAAAGAAAAGGTCGCCAAAATTGAGGCGTCAACATGCAGGACTGGTGGGGGGCCACCATTTGATATTGTTTTGACTCCCCTCACAGAGCTAGTCCTAAGTACTGTGCGCCCAGATATCATGGCTGGTGTGGCCACACTGTACACAGAAGCAAGTGAAGGCATGAATTTTGAAAGTGCCACCTTGTTTGCATTGCATGTTTTTCTTTAGGGCTCTTGTGTGGGCAACAGTTGAGAACTATATAAAAAACTTCAACTTGTCTTTCTCCATCTTTCTCCACAGAAGCAGCTGATGATAATGTGGCAGATGTTGTGGAGGAAGAGATACAATCTCTTCTCACACTGGAATTTGTTTTTCCTTTGTCAATTGAGGAGTCCCCCAGCTAAAAAGTCCAGAATAATGATACCCAGGCCCCTATCACACTCAACCTGATGGAGGTTATATCTGAAACTTAGGTATCTGAGATATCTGTGGCACCATCCCTGGATGAAGCATCAGCAGTACCAGCCCTGGACGAAACAACAGCGACATTTGACCTTGAAGAAGTTTTGTTCGGCATTGATGGGCTGAGTGAACACTTTACGTCTGAAATGCTTTCACGACAGGCGTGGTACAATGAGTTAGTACACAAGGAACTCAAGGAAATATGAACAAGTTCAAAGAGGCAGTGGCTTCTCAGTCCAGCTTGATGAACGATCTGATCAGTGCCATCCGAGATGTAGCCAGTGCTTTGCGTTCTCTAAAAAACCCATGAGTATTAGCCAAAAAAAAGTATTGTTCAATGTAAGCAATGAATTATGTTTCCTATTTATGGGCTTTTGTTTTTACAAAGTTCAAGTCATCCGCATAACCATAGTAATGGTTAATTGGGTCACAGTGGGGGTGGGGATCCTGGCCCTGAACTGCACACTAGGCCAGAGGAAACGAGAGATGGGTATGGAAACCCATCTGGGGCTCAGTTTTATAAAAAAACTAGTCTAAGAAATTAGTAACTGACATTAAATATGATTTTTAAACCATGCAAATATAAGACATATTGGAGCATAATGCACAACCCCCACTTCCCCATCCTCAATCTCTTTTCTTCTATTCACTCACCCTCCCCACCCCCTGGCATCATTGCTGTCTCATTCCCCTCTTCCTCCACCATCATTGTCATGCCTCTCCCTTGGTATCATCATCCTCTTCCCCTCCAATACCCACCACCACCACCAGCATCTGTAACATCACCTTCCCTCAACCAGTATTGCATCCCTCTCCCTCATATGCTTTATACACAGGACAACCACCAACATGTTCTATCAAAAATCTAATTAAAAGTAATAATTTGTTTTACAAAATTATAATTAACATATTTACAGTGGAAAAAGGGCAGGATGAAGAGAGGGGCAGGGGATAAGGTCCATGGGGGCTGAGGAGGATCATCACCAACAGGGAGTTGGTGACTGGCTTGGTAGAGCCCAGTCCATGGCCATCAGCGATTGAGCTGCTGCCATAGAATACAGCAGCTCAATCATTTCCTGCTGGGGACATCCTTTTATAACTCCCCTTGAGTTAGAAAAAGCTTCTCTTTCCCTGTTTGCTCCTGGATATGTTTTGCATTCTTCTTTGGCAGTTTTTCCTGTGAATTTTAAAACAAGCCCATTAATAATTCCACTGACTCAAACTTGGATATATCTTTGCTCCCTATACAAATTAAGGTCTTCAGTTTCCCAATTTTTGCTCACTGTAGGGAACAAAACTTTCTTACTACCTACCTTTGGGTAGGCGTTAATTTCTGAAAGCAAAATGTGTGGCTTGGTTGCACATTTTGCTTTCTGAATCGCACGGGATTACCTAATAGGGCCATCAACATGCATTTGCATGTTGCGGGCGCTATTAGGTTCGGGGGTTTGGACGCGCATTTTGGACGCGCTATTACCCCTTACTGAATAAGGGGTAAAGCTAGCACATCCAAAACGCGCGTCCAAATGCCAGCTAACAGTGCGCTCCAACGGAGCAGACTGTACTGTATCGGCCCGACAGGGTGGCAATTTTCAAAGACTCCCATTTACAAAGCACTGGATTATTTGTGGAAATGGCTTTGAAAATTGTGCTCTAAAGGAGATAAGTTTGATCAACTATCATATTATTTATCAACCCCATTATGCTAAAATTGGAGGTGTTTTTTACCCTATTCACCAAGGGCCAGATTTTATAACATGCACATGAGCGTAGATTTGCGCGCACAACCCGGCACTCACAAATCTATGCCAGATTTTATAACATGCACATGCAGCCGCATGCATGTTATAAAATACCGGGTCAAGTGTGCATCCCCTTGCGTGCGCCGAGCCCTAGGGGAACCCCAATGGCTTTCCCTATTCCCTCCAAGGCCGCTCCGAAATCGGAGCGGCTTCAGAGGGAACTTTCCTTCCACCCCCCCCCACCTTCCTCTCCCTTCCCCTATCTAACCCGCCACCCCAGCCCTATCTAAATCCCCCCCCCTACCTTTGTTGCAGTATTTACGCCTGCCCGAGGCCATGCCCCTGGACCACCCCAGACCATCACCACGCCCTGGCCACGTCCCTTCCCACCCCTTTTCCAAAGCCCCGAGACATATGCGTGCCCCGGGGCTTGCGCACGCTACTGAGCCTATGCAAAATAGGCTCGGCACGCGCAGGGGCAGTTTTTCGGAATTACACGCGTAAGCCTTTTGAAATCTACCCCTAAGAATTAGCCATGTAAAATTATTGTTCATAAAACAGGGCTTCCAAAACATGTCCTGAAGACTCGACAGACCAAGTTTCAGGATATCCAACATGAATATGCATGAGGTAACTTTTCAATTCCCAGTTTCAAAGTATGCAAATTTATCTCTTGTATATTCATTGTTAATATAATTAAAGGCAAGGAGTGTGTTGCACAACCAGTCAGTCGTCTGATAATAATTGTCATTGATTAAACTTTTCAGAACCAAAAATTACCAAACAACTATTGGTTTTCTGTATAAACTATCAGACCGCTGAATGGTCTTGCAACACATTTCTTGCCTTTAATTTAATTTACTTTGGTGTGATTTGCAATGTTCCCACTTCCATAGCAGTGTTTATTCATTGTTAACATGCTGAAAACCTGACTAGCTACTGTATCTCCAGGGCATGTTTGGGAAACAGTGGTCTAAAAAGATGCATTTGCACCTTAAAAAAAAAAAAAAAAAAAAGAAAATGTATTGAAATATTTTGTACTACTTTCTCAAATGGCTATTTTCAAGATGCAGGGAGACTAAGGGGGCATTTTCAAAGGCTTATCGCGACAGCATGCTGGGGCGGAGTTGGGGCAGAGTCGGGGAGAACATCAGTAGCATGCCCATAACACACACCTTTCCACGGTGGCGCTATTGGGTGAGAAAGTTGGCAGCGAAAACACCGCGGTGGTGCGAAGGCTTCCAGCTTTCGCAGAGCCCGCCCCCATTTCTCTGGATTCACCATTCTGCGATAGAATGTGAATCCAGGCCAAAGACAGTGAAGGTGAGGAAAGACAGCAGGTTTGGGCTCAGGAGCTACCTTTGGCCTCCTCTATTCAATCCCTGTTTTTGTTGGTGGTGTATCAACAGGCGGATCAGGAATGCATAACAAGCATGGACCTCCTATCAGTGCGGCACTGCCAGACTGATCAGGAATCCATAGATAGGTGATTCCCAAACCTGTATTATTGACTCCTTAGCCAGTCAGATTTTTAGATATCCACAATGAACTTGCATGAGATATATTGCATAATTATACATCCTGTATAAGTAAACGTATCTCACTGATATTCATTCTAGATGTCTTGAAAACCCAACTGGCTCTGGGGTCAATAGGAAAGATTTAGGAAACACTGCCATAGCCCCTAGGTTCTTCTGCTGCTGGTACACAGACAAGTTGGTTGGGGACTCATAAACCTTCTTTTTCTCTGCCTGGTGATGTGCCAGCAGAATGATTCAAGAATACATGGCCCCTTCATGTCTCTCTTCCATATTAAGATGAGGGGGGCCAAGAAATCTTGTCAGGCTTCTCTCTCTTCCTCCTTATCCATGCTTGGAGGAGAGGGGTCTGTGAGGTTTAATTCTTCCTCTTTCTTCCATGCTACCTTGTTGGGTGTTTATTTAGTCCTCATCATATATGGTGTACTCTAATAGTTGAGTTTCTCTGAGAAATCGTGAATCAGCTTCCTCATCTGCAGCTGTCAAAATGCAATTATAATAAAATATATGATGGAAATTCATCCATATTTCAAAATAAGATTTGGCAGCCTGGAATCTCCTTAGAGAGCAATGTCTACTGTGGCCAAACAAGAGTCCAGATGCAGCATGTTTAATTAACTAAGGAAATGTTCTTTGTGCCAAAGAAAAATGAGGTGTGCTCAGCACAGCCAAAGTACACAGACATACACAGTTATCCTTGTGACAAGATTATTCTTTTATATTATAAAAGAAATATATGAAATCAGTCAACATTTTCTTAATAATTTGCACATAGTACAATTCTTAAATATCAGTACCTAATAACAGGAAAATATCTATATATCTGTATCTAAATCTATATATATTCTTGTCACAAGGTACGGGAGGATATAGGGATGGGAAGAGTAAACATTTTTGTTCCATTTTTTACTTTGTTTTGGGGATTTGGTTTCCCGTGAATTTTGATTTATCCAATATTTATTTCATTTATTTAGTTAAAAATAATTTTTAAAAAAATGAAGAAAAAAAAGAAACAGAGTCTCTCGAGGTGTCCCATGCCCCCCACCCTTCTGTCCCACTTGAGAAAATGCCCGGTCTAGGATCCACCTCACCCACACTTCCTGAGTTTTGGGAGGATCCAATGCCTAAGCCCAAACTGAAACCTAGGCATTGTGTACAGACTAGGCCAAGATTACGGCGACCTACAGTGGCCTAGCCTATACGAGGCTGAAGCTTCAGCCTGGGCCTAGGCATTGGGAATAATCCTGAACCCACGGCCCAATCTGGAGACCAGGACCTGACACCTGGGCCTTGGCCCAGACCCAGGCTGAGGTGAGGGCTCAGCCAGGAGGCTGGGTACGGAGCCCAGGACCTTGGCCAGGGTCAGGCCCAGGCCTGGTTCTCAGGCCTTGGAGGTCTTCTGTCTTTTTTCTTCTCTGATGAAATGACAATGTCCACTTGGGAGGCATTGGAGTTAACTCTGGAGCTTCCTCTCCAGTGGAGGGTGCACTTTGATCTACAGCAGCCTAATTGTGTTGCCGTACATCAAAATGGTGCATTCTACTAAGGAATATATGGCACTAAGGGCCTCATTTTCCAATATCGCATTGGATACCAAAAGGGGTGTACCTTATGCTAATAAGCATGTGTATCACAAATTGTGAAAGGCTGTTATTGCAAGTTGCACTATTAGCTATATAGCATGGTGTTTCCAGACAGGCCTGTTTCAGTATGATGCAGGCTGAGAGAGAGAGAGAGACTTACCATGGTGCCTCCTCCCTAGACAGGTATTTGTATCCCTATGGGAGGCCCACCTAGTAACTCGAGGTGAGGGTTAAGTATTAGTGTAGGGGGTTAGGGGCCACTTTCACATTCAACATGAGATGTACGAACAGAACAGTGGTCTCTTGTGAAGATTTACTCGCCTTCGGAGTGAGGAAACTCACTCCAAGATGAGATTTGTGC
The DNA here is from genome assembly GCF_901001135.1 of Rhinatrema bivittatum. Lineage (NCBI taxonomy): Eukaryota > Metazoa > Chordata > Amphibia > Gymnophiona > Rhinatrematidae > Rhinatrema > Rhinatrema bivittatum. The sequence goes on along the minus strand of NW_021820824.1, from coordinate 105,657 downwards.
AATGTTCTCTCCACCTAGCTTGATGGACTCTCTACCTGGGTAAAAACAAGCTAGGTGGAGAGAAATTTTGGCCAAATCTCATCTTGGAGTGAGTTTTCTCACTCCGAAGGCCAGCAAATCTTCACAAGAGACCACTGTTCTGTTCGTACATCTCATGTTGAATGTGAAAGTGGCCCCTAACCCCCTACACTAATACTTAACCCTCACCTCGAGTTACTAGGTGGGCCTCCCATAGGGATACAAATACCTGTCTAGGGAGGAGGCACCATGGTAAGTCTCTCCCTCTCCCTCTCTCTCTCCCCCCCCCCCCCCACCCCACCAGAAACAGGCCTGTCCAGAAACATTGTGAACCACAATAAACCTGTAGCACACAACATAATGAAAGAGGTGTAGTTATTGGCTGTTTCATGGCACACAATAAATCCTCCCTACTTTACACTTGCTCTGCCCCTGAATACAAAATTTGCAATCACATTAACTGCTGTTAGCGCAATTTGCAGAATTATCACACGTGGTAACTCCTTGGAAAGTGAGGATATAGACATTATATTAATTTCAGAGACATGGTAGAAGGAGGATAACCAATGAAGCACTGTGATACAAGGATATAAACTATATCGTTATTATAGCATGATACAGCAAAACAAATGGGTGGTACTGTGTAGAAGTACTAATTTTAGTTGTGTATATTTTGTTGTTATTTGTTTGCTTTAATTTACTGCTACCACTTTGTTTGTCCAGTTATTACCTGCTAGAGTTCTGTGGATCCTTGGGTACAAAATTTCATAATTAAATAAATTATTTAAAAAAAAAACCTTCAGGAAAAAAAAATATATTATGGAATCCTTATGGGTAGAAATTAAGGTATGCATTCATTGGAAATAAATGGGTAAAATACAACTAATGAGACCATATTTTGTTTCAATTGTAGAGCCTCAAAATGAATGCAGGGTGACCACAAATTTAAATTAAAAATTGTGTTTCATTAGATTATGTTCATTACGTCCACCTGGCCAGAATGCACACACAGACAATGAAATGCTAACAGAAATTAGGGAAGATAACAGAATCAGCAACACAGTAATATTGGGTGATTTCAATTACCCCAGTATAGACTGAATGAATGTCATATCAGGACATGCTAGAGAGGTAAAGTTACTGGATGAAATAAATGACTACTTTAGGGAGTAGCTGGTAAAAGAGCCAATAAGCAGGGAAACTATTTTAAATCTACTCCTTAGTGGAACACAAGATGTGGTTTGAGAGGTAATAGTGTTGGAGCCACTTGGCAATAGTGATCATAGCATGATCAAATTCAACTTAATAACTAGAGGTAGGACACTAAAGAAATCTACTCCATCATTTAACTTTCAAAAGGCTGACTATGATAAAATGAGGGAAATGGTTAGGAAAAAACTGAAAGGAACAGCTGCAAACGTTAAGAGTTTACATCAGGCATGGATCTTGTTTGAAAATACTATCTTGGAAGCTCAGACCAAATTTTACACACATTTAAAGGTGGAATTAAGACTAAATGACTATCAACATGGTTAAAATGTGTTATGGTGGTGGACCCTTGGGGCGAGGGGGAATTGGCGTTACCTGTGGAGAGGAGTTCCACAGTTCCCCACCATCGGCAGGTGGAGCGGGTTGAAGCAGAGGTCCAGCTGAAGCTTCACCAATTCCAGACAACATTCCCCTTAAGTTGAGTTCTTGGGTGCTGGGGCTGGCTGGTCTGTGGTGGTGGAAGTCCAGACAATCAGGAACATGGCAGCCAGCATGCTGATGGGATAGCGCAAGAAAAGCCAAGGTCAAGAGAAGATTAGCAAAGTATGTATACAAGCCATGGTCAGAGACAGGAGGTGAAGCACAAGGTCAGAGTCAGTCCAGAGTCAAAACCAGAAGATTAATCCAAAGAGAAGATAAGGAAGAGGATGAGGATGAGGACAACAGCAGAAGACAGGATGCTAGGGCCAAATGAAGGCGAGAAGGACCAGCAAGAATGGAACTCAGGAACAAACCAACAGCCAGGGATCTGAAACAGGAGCACAGGAACTAAGAACAGCAGAAGGAGCCAGGAAATGAGGAACAGGATTCAGGAACCAGGAATGCAGGCAATTTACGCCAAAAGGATCTGACCTATTGCCAAGGTGAAGACTGGAAGCAGCAGTAGGCCTTAAATGGTCCTGGAGCGGTGAAGTCATCAATGATCATCGATTCCCACCGTTGGCCCTTTAAGAAAGGCAGGATCAGCCATGCGCGTACCTAGGGGAGCGGCATGTTGAAAACAGCAAGATTGCAGTGGCAGCCATGAATGCAGGAGTAGGCCTGTGTTCAGAGTTCCCACTCCACGGGCAGCCTTCTCCGGCATCAGGGAACGCCAAGGTGAATGCGTCTGTGTTTGGGAGGCCACAACCTGCCAAGCACAACAGTACTCACTCCTCTAAACCCCTCTCCTGAGGGTTTAGGCTTCTTGGTTTGAGAGGTGTGGAATTGTTTGAGCAGCTTCTTGTCCAATATATTGGAGGTGGGTTCCCAGATGTTCTCCTCCGGCCTGTATCCTTCCCATCTCTTGCCGTGCTTCCTTACATTCAAGACCTCACTTATTTGGAATGTGGTGTCATTTTCTGAGGCAATCTCCTGCGGCTGTGGCATCTTCCAAGAGGGCCAAGAGAGTATCAGGGTTTTCAGGAGTGAGTCATGGAAAAAGTTATGAATTCTCAAGGATGTGGGTCACCAAAGTTGATAGGTTACTGGCCCAAGTTGTTGCAGCCCTGTAAATGGTCCGTTGTAACAGGAAGTGAGCTGCATGGATGGAACTCAAAGTCTGATATGACGTGAACTGAGCCATACCTTTTCCCCTGGTTTAAACTGTGGTGCAGGCCTTCGGTAAAGATCCATGAACTTTTTGTCTTTCAGGCTCGCTTTCTGTAGCATCTGCTGAGCATGATGCCAGAGCTTCAGGAGATCTTGCGCTGACAGTTGAGTTGCCAGTGAAGGAATTGTTAGGTGAAGAGGTAGAGGAGGTAGTGACTTTCTAACATAGACAATTTGAAAGTGAAGAGGACCCCATGGAGGTGGACAGATGAGAGTTGTGGGAGAATTCCGCCCATGGAAGCAGGGCTGCCTAATCATCTTGGCGGACGTTGATATAAGCCCGTAGGAAGTTTTTCAAAGTTTGATTGGTTAATTCAGACTGACCATTTGCCTCAAGCTGATAGGCTGTAGTGAAGTCCAACATAATGTTGAATTTCTTGACAGGGACCGCCAGAAGCGTGCAGTGAACTGGGTACCATGGTCTGAGATTTTGTGTTTGGGGAGCCTGTGGAGTTGGAACACATGCTGGATGAAGATTTGAGCTGGCTCCAGGGCCATCTGGAGACCAGGCAGTGACGTGAAATGGGCCATTTTAGAGAAATGGTCAATTATGACCTGTATGACAGTATTGTCATTAGAGAGGGGGACATCCATGATGAAGTCAGTGGACAAATGAGTGCAAGGTTCCCTGGGGGCCGGCAATGGTTCTAACAGCCCCCAGGGTCGTCCCGTCAATGATTTCTGCTGTGTGCAGGTGGGACACAAATCCACATAAGCCCAAAAGTTCTTCTGCATATGGGGCTACAGGTAGAACCGTTGGAGTAATGCAAGAGTCTGAGCTTGACCAGGGTGGCCTGTGTCGCAGGAATTGTGGGACCATCTTAACACTTTTTCAAGGTGCTTGAGAGAAACAACCATCTTCCCTGGGGGGACAGTCATGGTGGAATCAAGGAAACCCGGGCCGGATTAACGGCATGTTGCAGTGGTTCAGTGGTGTCCTGAGTCAGGAACAAATGAGAAGGAGCAACTGCCCAGACGTTTTTGGCTGCGGGCCTGTACCTGAGTTTGAAGTTGAAGTGAGTAAAAAATAGTGACCAGTGGGCCTGTCGGGGATTCAGACGCTGGGCTTGGTGGAGGTGCTCCAAGTTAGTATGGTCAGTATAAATGGTTATACAAGATTGTGCCCCCACCAAACAAAGGCGCCATTCATCCAGCGCTAGTTTGATTTTCAACAACTTCTTGTCACCTATCCCATAATTACTCGGCTGGGGAGAATTTCTTAGAGAAAAAGGAACAAGGGTGCACGGTTCCATTGGAAGAATACTGGATCAAGACGTCCCCTACTCCCTCGGAAGAGGCATCCACTTTGACAACAAAAGGACACTGTGGGTCTAGGAGACGGAGGCAAGGTTCTTAGAGGAAGTTGGCCTGTAACTCTTGAAGGTTGTCACAGCCTCAGGCAGCCAGAGTTTGGTGTTGGCCCCCTTATGGGTAAGAACCATGAGTGGAGCTGCCAACTTGGAGAAGTTGTTTATAAAGTGGCGATAATAATTAGCAAAACCCAGAAATCTCTGTAGGGGTCATAAGCCACCAGGCTGAGGCCAATCTTGTATACACTTGAAATTGTCTGGGTCCATGTGGAAACCCCAGCTATAGACAATATAACCCAGGAATAGGAGGCTCTCTTTCAAACAAGCAGTTCTTGAGTTTGGAATAAAGGTGGTTTTCATTGAGATATTGGAGTACCCGGGAGATGTCTTGGTGATGGGTAACCAGATCCTTGGAGCAGACTAAGATGTCATCAAGGTATACAACTACGTATTCAAAAAGGATGTCCTGGAAGATCTCGTTCATCATGTTTTGGAACATGCTAGAGAGTTGTACAATCCAAACGGTATCACTAAGTACTCATAATGGCCATCTCTGTTGCTGAAGACCATTTTCCATTTGTCACCATGTTGGATATGGATTAAATTGTATGTCCCCAGAGGTCCAGTTTACCGAAAATCTTTGCTCATTGAATATGGTCAAATAACTCTGAGATTAAAGACAAGAAGCAACGGTCCTTCTTGGTAATTGTCTTCAAGCCTTGATAGTCTATATATAGATGCCACAAAGAAAAAGCCTGCACCTGCTGAGGAAGTGGACCATTGGATGAACCCTTTGTCCAGGTTTTATTCCGATATTACCGTTGTCTCAGGTAGGGACAAGGGGAAGACCCTTCCCTGAGGAGGCTTGGTGCCAGGTAGCAGGTATATGGCTCAATCAAACTCTCTGTGAGGGGGAAATGTGTCTGCTTTCTTTTTGGAGAAGACATCAGCAAATTGTACATACTGTGAAGAAAGGCCAGCCAGAGCAACGTGGGCAGAACAGCTGAAGTGATGCCCAATCAAACTGAGGGGAATGCTGCTGGAGCCAGGGTAATCCCAGGACCACGGGATATATGGCCTTATTGATGATGTGGAACACCAGGTGTTCAACATGAAGGGAGCCAGCATGGAGCTTTAATGGAGCTGTGATGTGGGTAATTCTCCCTGGTAGAGGAAGCCTTTGGATGGAGGAAAGGACCAATGGAACTGGGCAGAGAAGCATGGGAATTTGGAGGTGTTCCACAAGCACCTTCTAAGGAAGTTCTCTCCAGCCCCGGAATCCACTAGGGCTAGCTTGGTGACGTCCTGATTGCACACCGAGAAGTATTAATGGGGGAGTAGGAGTAGTGAGGCCTGGCAGATTCGGAGACACTTTTCCAGGGTCAGCCAGCTGTGGCCCAGTTGCATAGGTTCCTCTGTCACGGTTCCAGAGAGAGGGGAGACTTCTGCAGGAGATGAGGGATGCCAAGATTGGTTGACAGCAACTGTACGTCTCTTGGAGGATCGCAACTCTCGGCTCCGCTCCTGGAGTCAATGGTCCTTTTCTAAATGTTATTTTCCATTGTTTAAAGCTACACCAGTTAATAGAGAAGGGAAGTAGAATTATATAAGTCTGTACTTAGCAGTGATTTTTCTGTTTTTCTACAATTATCTAATGATAATATTTCAGCAAGGCCTACTTTGCTTATCTCTTTTCTTACTGAATCAGATAAAGACCTAGTAATTCATCAGCATTTTAAATATAAACAAGAGTTATTTTGTGGCCAAAATGTATTCAGTTTTCCTAAGAACATAATAAATTGCCATACTGGGTCAGACCAAGGCTCCATCAATCCCAGCATCCTGTTTCCAGCAGTGGCCAATCCAGGCTTATCCTGATGTTTCAAAGCCTACACATATGATGAGGAAAGTTTTTCTTCAAATGAAACAATGAGTGCTGAATATTGGAGGCACGTTTTACCTGAAGTTTCCATATAAGTGATGTTATTTATTTAAAATATTTCTAGTCTGCAGATTACCATTCTCAGCAGATTATAGCAGAAACAAATCATGGTAATTATTACCATACCATGGTAACAATTTTGTTTTTTATGATCCCTGTCACTTGGAGCATTTTTTGTTAGATAAAACTCCTAATTAGAAATAGATGGGAAGGGAGGGAATGAGGTCACAATAAATATTAGTCAATTTGTGCACAGTTAAAAATCCCCCATCCATCCTCCTTGATGTGCACTTGAAAGGGATTACAAATCATTTACCTTTTGTTTGATTGCTGTGGATTTATGTGGTTGAATTAGACCTTTTTTTCTTTAATTTTGATTTATTTAATAATCAAAAATTCAATAAAAAAATGCATCACTTATAACTTATTTGTTGACCTTTGTTTCTTCTTATTATAATTATAACATCAAAAAATAAAAGAACAAAATGTAACTACATGGAGTTTTTTGACATTCAGTAATTGTTCTGAATATCCTTTTGCCATTATATTGTATCATTATATTGTGTATGCTATTCTTCTAATTTAGTTCTTTTGTTGCATATGGAGTACACAATGAGAGATGTGTAAAATTATTTTTGATTCAAACCACTTATTCACCATGTAGGAAGCATTCATACATGATTATGTATACATTTTGATAACAGCGGAGTGCCAACAATGACTTTTTATTCTTATTATTAAGTCCCAGATGAGTTAGGAAAATAAGCTCTATGGATGCAATTTTATGATTGTCTGCATTGGTGGAAAACCTACAGATAATTTTTTACCTGCAAACTTTGACCCAATTTTCAAAGTGAAAGTACATGCATATTTTCACTTTGAAAGTGATTCCAGAAAAAGTACCTGCATAGATTTACACCTATTAGTTTGATTGGGTAGTTTTCTAGAAAAAAACAATCTATGCACATACATTTGAAAATGCAAAAGTTATGTACATAATTCCAAACCTCTCCCCAACCCCATTCCTGGAAATGCCTCTTGATAGTGCAGGTAAAAGTACATTCATAGAGGTCCTCCATGTATACTTTTAACCACATATTTTAAATACCATATCCTTGGGAAAGTACTATTTTACTAATTCGATATAAGATTGGAAAAGCCACAACCAGGGCTGTGTACCACCTCTGGATCCCAGGGCTGTGGCCCAGGGAGAGAGGGTGTAGAATCTAGGGTGGACTGGCAAGCACAATATAAGTGTGGGTTGGCTCACCCACCAACCTCTTCTTTCAGCATTTTTCCCCACTCATCCTGTCCAGGTGCAGTGTGATGGGGTGGGAGGACTCCAGTCACAGCATAGCCCAGCAGGGTTGACCTTGTGCAAGGGCACACAGCAATAGCTGATTGGACAGGGAATAACAAGATATCGGTCTTCCTGTCTCTCCATTGCATGGGAGGGTAAGAACTGAGATGAGTATGCTGTCAAGTCTTCAACTTTGATGGCCAAGTCTGTCTGTTTGCTAACAATTATGTTTCAGATTCAGAAGTGACTCCTACTCTTTTACAGACTAGGACTTTGTCACACTGCAGGGGATGTTTTACCCCGTAATCAAGGATCACATTGCAGGATAACTTGAAAGGCAGGGCTTTGATGGCCCTGTGTCCCAAACAGCAGAATGTGTAAAGGGAGTTGACTTGTTTGGCCTACCCTACTGCGGCATGATGCTTATTTGATATTTGTGAATTGAAGTTCAGCAGGTGAGAGCATGGTCACTCTATGGATATTCAGGAAGTTAGATAGCATATTTGTTGTTATTTCAGAGACTAAATTTGTTATATGCAATTAACCTATGCTGTGACTGTATACATTCAATAAATTCTTATTTCTTGAATAGCATGTAAGAAAGAATTCTTTCACAGGTCTGGTGGGAACTTGGCGGAAGGGGCTGAGACTGGGGTTGGGTAGTATAGACTAGAGGGAGAGGCGGCAAGTTGCACCTGTCTATTTGCGGCTTTTAAAATTGCCCTCTTATTGCAGCGGGAGTTGCAATATATTTATTTATTTTATTTCTTTCTACTTATTTATAGATTATTGATAAAGAAATCTCCTGCTCAGTGAAGTACAACTTTACCATAGCTAAAAATACAATCCATCTGTAAACACATTAAAATAGCATATACAAAATTAAAAACAATCAACACAAGTTAAATCTTAAAACAAATGCTTTTAGCTGCTTATGAAACACCTTATGGTCCTCTATATGCCACAAATCTATCAGTAGGTCATACCAAATGGTTGAATCCACTAGAGAAAAAGATCTTTTCCTTGTGGTTTGCAGGCAATACTAACCATTTTCCTTGAAAGCATAATGGCCAAGCAGGCTTGTAAACCAGGAGATTGAGCCATGTAAAGCCTTCTGTATTATCGTTAATGATTTGAATATCACATCTGCTCCACTGATAACCAGAGGAGCTGATATAGGATAGGAAAAATATGTTCATGCAACGCACATAATATCACCATGCGTGCAGCGGGATTTTATGGAACATGTAATGCCCGAATACAATACTGGGGTAACCCAATACACAGGGAGTTGCAATAATCAATGGTTGTCAAAATGAAAACTTGTACCATGTTCTAAAATCCTTTCTCAAGAACATATTTAAGAAATCTTAGCATCCGCAGTTTAAAAATACCAGAGCAGATCGCTGAAGACATCTGTAGTTTTAGAGTCAAGCCTAGGTGAATAATAAAACCAGTTTCTAATTAACTTGACAAAAAAAAGCAACATACCATCAATTATTAAATTGAATAATTAGCAGGGCCCACCCTCCCTGGCGGTCCTCCAAATAAATAGTAAACTAATCTAGCATGGCATTTTCTATAAACTTTACCAAAGTAGGTAAGTTAGAAATTGACCTCTAATTGGTCATCTCATCCCTGGAGAGCGAGCCACTCTTCTTGATAGGAGTAACTATAGCTTTCTTCAAAGAATCTGAAAGAACTCCTCCCTCTAAGGAAAAGTTAATTACTACAGTGATTGTTTCAAAGAAAAGGAAGGACTCAGTTTTAAGAACTCAGAATGCACAAGAATCTAACTTACTAGGCACAACTGCAGAACAGACATTTCAGAAACCTTAGTAGTGGGCACATTCTCAAATTTATCACAACATGATGTGTGCACAATCTGTAAATGATTAACCATATCCAATAAAAACTGAGTGAATTGTTCACTGTTAAAACTAACCATAAGTTTTTTTTTACCAACGGAGGGGGTTATTTTCTAAGGCTTAACGCGTGCGATAGCTTGCCAGGGCGGAGTCGGGGCAGTGAGGGGCGGCAAGGAGGCAGACGCTGCGATGTCTTCGCTGGCAGCAATAAGGTAAGTTACATTATCATCGCCAGTAGCGCGTTCAATACCACCACATTTCACGATGGCGCTATTGGGTGCGAAAGCCGGCAGCGATAACACCACGGTGGTGCGACGGCTGCCGGCTTTCTCAGGCCCACCCCCGCTTTGCCCCCCCCCCGTTATCGCTGGATTCACCATTCTGTGCGAGAATGGTGAATCCAGGCCTGAATGTATTAGATAGTCAACTAAGCCAAATAATTCTTTAGGGCAGTTCAAAAGAAGTTTGAACCTGCTGATTTCAAACTTCGACACCTTGCCATGTCCAAGGATCATTTATATTCCTTTCTAATGGTCTAATATTGTCATGTATGGTCCAATGAATGACTTTTGTGCTGTCTACGCTCATCATTATACATAACAGTTTTTAGCTGTTATTTATTTTTATTTATTTAAAAACTTTTACATACCGGTATTAGTATGCATACATCATACCGGTTTACAATGTAACTTTAAAGGTAGAAATTACAATGAACAGGGAGGGCGAACAAGGAGGAGTATACAAAGAGCAGGAGGTGGAGGAATTAAAGCAATAAATAAAAACTGCAACGGACTATTTACAGGAATATACAAGGCGTAGGCAAGATACTTGCAGAAGTCGGTGTACTTAATCAGGGTAGGCTTGTCGGAAGAGCCATGTTTTAAGTTTTTTTCTGATTAATGTTTTTCTGATTAATGTTTTTTTCTGTTAATGTTCCTGAGAGAACCATGGCACAGAATGTCTGCACTGAACAGGTTTGGGTTTTTTTTTTATGTGTAAAGGGGCAACTGCCTCTATTTTAGCTGTTAATTAAAGTTGTAGAAAGTGAGTCTGATAAGGATGACACCGAGGTGTCATCCTCTGAGCTCTGTACAGAAGCCCATTCTGCTTTGAAATTCTCTGGGTCAATTGGACTCTGAAATGTCTGATTTTCATATTTGATTTCTATACTTATTTTCAGTGGAGCAAAGGAGTATTCCTACTTACCTAATACCTTGCCAAGAACAAGGGACTTGATTGCATTGAACTCTGTACCCGTAGATAGAGTGAATCTCATGGTTTCATATTGGTTAAGCTATAAAAGGTTCAGTAAGAAAACAAACAAAAAACAGAATTGAACAAAAATAAAATAGCAAGAGAGAGAGAGAAGAAAAACATTTAATTCGAAAGTCAAGGTCAGGAAAGCAATTCTAAAGACAATAAATTAGTCATTAAAATGGAGATAGCCACTTTATAAACAATTTCTGTATCTAATTTAGAACACTTTGATCATGGCAGAGATATTGTTTAAGTACCTGAGCATCAGTAAACATTTTTTTCTTCTTCAAAACCATTTACATTAATCTTTTTCTTTTAGATACATAGACTCTAATTAGCAAAGCATCTTCAAAAGATGGAACTTGGCAAGTCTCCTTTTTTGTTTAGTAAAAAAAAAATTACCACTTACTATAGAATACAATTTTAAATATTACCGTTTGCCGTAGAAAAATAGATCCTGAAAGCTATTACATGCATTACTTAAAAGGATCTTGACTGAATGCTGCAGATATTTTTTTTCTAATTACTTTCTCTACCTAATGCATGATTTGATTTGTAACATTTGAAACAATGAAATTAATATGACTTTGAATTAAACACAGTGAGGAATAAAAAATGAGTGTGATATGAGCTTCTTTAGCTTTTCATAGACCTAAACATGGCTGTATTGAGGCCAATATTCATCTGCCGAGTGGCTCAGCTAGTTAGCCAGATAAACATATCTGGCTAACTAGCAGGGAATATTCAGCTTCACAGCCATACACCTGAATATACCTGGCAGTCTTAAAGTTAGCTGCTTATGCTTATGTAGCAAACTTTAGGACATGATCAGAGTTAGCTGCATAAGTTATGTGGCTAATTCCGTACTTCTCCAAAATGCCTTTTCAGTTATCCATCCAAATGGCTTTTGAAAATTGACCTCACTATTTTCTACATAAGAGCTCTTCTATTCTAGGTAAGGTAAAGGTCTGGCACTAGTCTGGTTGAACTCCTTCCACAAACACTCCCAGACTGTTTCACTAGGGTCAATGTCATCCAGCTCTGACTCTCTCTCTCTCTTCTGCAGTACTACAGGGATCTATCATATCACCATTCGCCAACAATTTTCAATATACATATTGCCCCCATGTCAAGGAGAAGAGTGGCCTAGAGATTTAAGCAATGGACTGAGAACCAGAGAAGTCTGGGATTCCAATCCTGCTTCTCCTTCTGATACTCCTAGTTACCTTGGGTAAGCCAGTTTATCTCTCATTGCCTTAGGTGCCATCTTAAAAAATAGAGCGGGCCATCCATTGCTCCTTCCATGTGACAGGGGCCGGCCAATGGCACTGATAGCCTCTATCACATGGTAAGGGCAAAGGGCCATCAGCACCATTTTGATTAGTTTAATTTAATTTAATTTACAATCTTTTCTATACCATCATTAAGATAGATACTGACACAATGGTTTACAATAAGGCACATAAATTAATGCTGCTAAATGTATTAAATTATATCAATTAAACAGGTGCCATCAAGTTACGTTAACATAGTTATAAAATAAATATTATTTGGTGAGTGTGATAAATCATGTCCATACCTATCTATATCAGTTTTAAATACAAGAATAGATTAATAATTGTATCTTATCCTTTGGTGGTGAACGAAAAATTAAAATAAAATATACACATATTGATTAGGGTGATGTGTGTGGGTGTTCTACTGTCCGCATCCTACATTTCCCTGGGTTCTATTCTCCATTCTCTTTGTGATAGCTTGTTTAAAGAGCCATGTTTTAAACTTTTTCTGAAGGTTTTGATGTCTCTTTGTAATCTGATCTCTAAAGGCATGGTGTTCCATAGTATGGGGCCTGCTAAAGTTAGCACCCTTTCCCTTACTTGGGTTAATCTTGCTGTTTTGACTGAAGGAATGGTTAGGATGCTTTGTTTGCTGATCTCAGGTTTCTGTGAGGGACGTGTACGCGAAGGGCTGTGTTCAGCCATTCTGCTTTTTTTAAATTTATTTATTTATGTATGGTGCATAGTGTTTTGTACTGTTCTCTTTGCTCAATGGGTAACCAGTGTAGTTCGGCTAGGGTTTCGGTGATATACTCTCTTTTATTTTTACCAGTCAGAATTCTTGCAGCAGTGTTTTGTAGTTTCTGAAGTGGTCTTATCGTGGTGTATGGTAAACCTAGTAGTAGGGCATTACAATAATCAGTGCTTGCAAAAATTAAAGCTTGTAACACTGATCGAAAGATGGTGGTTGTTAGTAGTGGTTTTAGTCTTCTAAGAATCATGAGTTTGGCGTAACCTTTCTTTACTTTTAAAGATTTATGTTGTTTCATGCTTAATTCTGTGCCAATTATCACTCCGAGGTTTCACACTTTCTCTGCTAATTCTATTTTTTGGTTGTTTTTGAGTGTGATTGGGTTTTGAATGATCTCTATATTTTTTTCATTCTAGGTGTAGGAATTCTGTTTTCTCTATATTAATAACTAATTCCATCTGGTTTAGCAGCTATTTGATGATATCTAGATACATGTTAGCTATGTTTAATGTTTTTTTCAATTGTGTCGTTGATGGGTATTATTAATTAGAGATGTGAATCGGAACCGGAATCTGATCGGTTCCGGTTCCGATCCAAATCTTAAAATTCTTATCGCCTGGCCCGATTTGTTTTTTGATTATCGGCTGCGCCCGATCCGATAATAAAAAAACCCTCCCGAACCCCCAGAAAAGGTTTTAAAAATACCTGGTGGTCCAGTGGTGGCGCAGGGAGTGACCTCCCACTCTCGGGCCATCAGCTGCATTAATAAAAATAGCTCCAATGGCCCTTTGACCTTACCATGTGACAGGGTATCCGTGCCATTGGCCAGCCCCTGTCACATGGTAGGAGCACTGGATGGCCGGCGCCATCTTTAAAAATGGCGCCGGCCATCCAGTGCTCCTACCATGTGACAGGGGCCGGCCAATGGCACGGATACCCTGTCACATGGTAAGGGTAAAGGGCCATCAGCGCCATTTTTATTAGGGGCAGCCTATGGCCCAAGAGCGGGAGATCGCTCCCCGCACCCCCAGTGGACCACCAGGTAATTTTAAAAGATTTTTTTGGGGGGGGGTCAGGAGGGTGGGGGAGGCTAAGGGGGACATTTTAAAGGGTCGGGTGGGTTTTTTTTTTATCGGGCCATCGGCGCCATTTATATTAGTGGCAGCCAAAATGGCGCCGATGGCCCGAGAGCGGGAGATCGCGCCGGGACACCCCCATTGGACCCCCATGTAATTTAAAACATTTTGGGGGGGGGGTTCGAGAGGGTGGGGGATTTGTTTTAAAGAGTCGGGGTGGGTTTAGGGGTTGTTTTGGTGTGCCGGTTTTCCCGCCCTCCCCCTCCCCCGATTTACGATTTTTCACAATAAATCGGGGGAATTTCTATTGTATCGCAACTCTAACGATTTTTGACGATTTAAAAAATATCTGACGATTTTTTTAAATCATCAAAAAAACGATTCACATCCCTATTATTAATTGAATATCATCAGCGTATATGTAATGTGAGATGCCCAGACCAGCCAGCAGGTGACATAACGGCAACAAGAATATGTTGAATAGTGTGGCAGATAGGGCTGATCCCTGTGGAACTCCTGTTTGAAGGTTTATTTTTTCTGACATTACGTCTTTGATCTGTACTTGGAAATATCTGTTATTTAGGTATGATCTGAACCATTTGATTGTTTTGTTACTTAATCCTATTTCTTCTAATCTATTTAATAGAATGTCATGGTTTACTGTATCAAAGGACACTGACAGGTCTAGCATCACTAAAATGTAGTGTTTACCGCTATCGAAACCTCTCATGATGTTGTCTGTTAGCGCAAGCAGTAGTGTCTTTGTGCTATACTGTTTACGAAAGACATGTTGTGATTGGTACAGGATATTGTTGCTCTCTAAGGGGTAGATTTTCAAAGGGTTATTCATGTAAGATACGTGCGTAACCCCTGATCACCTAGCCCTGTGCACGCCGAGCCTATTTTGCATAGGCTCATTGGCGTGCGCAAGCCCCGGGATGCGCGTATGTCCCGGGGTGTTAAAAAATGGGCAGTCAGGTGGTGTGGCTGGGGGCATGGCTGCGGTTTGGGGGCAGACCGGGGCGGGGCAGGGGCAGGCATAACGCAATGAAATAAGGTGGGGGGGATTTAGGTAGGGCTGGGGGGTGGGTTAGATAGGGGAAGGGAGGGAAACGCGCATATTATAAAATTGGGTGTAGATATGTTTGCACAGGGTTGTGCGAACAAATCTACACCCACGCGTATATTTTAAGATCTAGCCCTAAGTGTTCCACTAATTGATTTTGTATAGTTTTTTCTATTAATTTTGCAATTAGGGTTGAATTTGATACTGGTCTGTAATTGCTGAGGACATCACTCCTGGGACCCCCGTTGGACCACCAGGGACTTTAGGCAAGTTTTGAGGGGATCGGGAGGGTGGGGGATTGTAAATAATTAAATCTGAAGGGTTGGGGTGGGTTTGGGGTTTTTTTTTCTGTGTGCCCTTTCTACCCCCCACCCAAAAAAATGATAAGAAAACCACACGAAATTTTGCGGGGTTTTCCTATCATTTTCGGGGACCCCCGATACATGATGAATTAGGAAATATCGTACGATATTTTAATTCATCAAAAAAACGATGCACATCCCTAGTCCATATTCAGTTGCTAGCTGATTAGGAAAATTAGCTGGATTAACTTATTCAGGATACTCAGCACCACAGGCGAATCACTGAATACACCCAGCTATCTTAAGGTTAGCTGGATAAGCTAAATTTATGACTTCTCTCCAGCTGCCCTAAAGTTATCTGACTATTTTAGCCAGATAATGCTGAAAATTAGTGCTAACCAGCTAACATCGCCAGATAATGGGACTCTGCCACAGAATGCCCCTGGACTGTTCCTGATTTAGCCAGATATGTTTTTAGCCATATAACAAGTTCTCTGGCTATGTCAGGGTTGATAAAATGGTGGGATTTTTAAATCCAAGCATTTGTCAGGCTAAGTGCCAAACTTAGTACCTGATTCACTAACAGGCAGATTTTAAATGCCCTGCTCGCATAAATCTGCCCGGATTTACACGAGCAGGGCCCTCATGCACCGGCGCGCCTATTTTACATAGGCTGCCAGCGCGCGCAGAGCCCCGGGAAGCGCGTAAGTCCCGGGTTTTTTTTTAAGGGGGCGTGTTGGGGGCGGGGCCAAATGACGCGGCATTTCAGGGTGGGACATGGCGTTTCGGGGGTGGGCCCGGGGGCGTGGTGCTGGCCCGGGGGCGTGGTCGAGGCCTCCGGACCAGCCCCCGGGTCGGATGACGGCGCGCCAGCAGTCCGCTGGCGCGCGTAGATTTACGTTTGCTTCTAGCAGGCGTAAATCGAGGGACAAAGGTAAGGGGGGGGTTTAGATAGGGCCGGGGGGGGTGGGTTAGGTAGGGGAAGGGAACGGAGGCAGGCTGCGCGGCTCGGCGCGTGCAGGCTGCCCAAAATCGGCAGCCTTGCATGCGCCGATCCAGGATTTTATAAGATATGCGCGGCTATGCGCATCTTATAAAATCCAGCGTACTTTTGTTTGCGCCTGCAGCGTGAACAAAAGTACGCGATCACGCTCTTTTTTAAAATCTACCCCTAAGGGTTTTTCCCATAGACATAGGGCCGGATTTTCAAAAGGTTATGCACGTAACCGGTCATACGCGCACCGGGCCTATTTTCAAAAGGCCCGGTGACGCGCATAAAGCCCCGGGATGTGTGTAAGTCCCGGGGCTTGCAAAAAGGTTTGGGGAGGGGGCAGGGCAAGGTGGTCCGGGGGGGGGTGGGGTCAGAGGCTCCCTGCACAGTGGCCATTTGCCGCTGTGCCGGGGATCGCATGCCAGCAGTTGGCTGACACACACAACTTACTTCAGCCCCAGGGCTGAAGTAAGTTTTAGAACAAAAACCAAAAAAAGAAAAAGGTAGGGGGAAAGGGCGAGGGAGGTAGGAGAAAGGAAGGGAAGGGAAGGTAGGGTGGGAGGTAGGGAAGTTCCGATTTCGGAGCGGTCTGGGAGGGAACGGGGGAAGGAAGCGCGTGCATGTTACAAAATCGCATGTCCATGTTTGCACACCAGGTAGCGCGCTCACATGGACTCGCTCGCGAAAGTTTAAAAATCTACCCCAATATGGGGGAAAAGCCTTAATGAATCTGTCCATAAACTGGACAAACACATAGAATATGAAACCTCTAAATCCACAAAAGCCAGAGGTTCTGTGGGTAGTAAAAAAGACCCTGGTAAACTTAAATATGAAGTGGTCCTCAAAGGGATAGCTCCTCCTTTCAGTTGTCAAATTTGCAGTCTAATATTTGTGTTGGATTCCAAAATTCACCATTGAAGCTTAAATTCTAGCAGTATCCAAATCAGCATTCTTTTAGCTTTGTCATCTTTGTCACCTTTGCCCCTTCTTCGATGGCATTGCATTTGCCACATTCATCCAGGCCTGTGATCTCCTGCCTGGATGACTTCAAATCACTCTACATTAGGATTAAAAAATGCTGCATGCAAGCAAATTTTCAAAGATCACTCAATTTTTACAAATTTTCAACAGTCTCTACACTGGTTCCCAAAACCCTACAGGAGCCAATCCAAAATGTGTACATTGCCTTACCTCAGTTGCCAATTCATCAAACATGTGCCCTCCTGTTCCTCATATTTCTGGTCATAAGCTTGTCTATAAGTGTATATATTTAAGTAACTGTGTCTTACAACAACTAGACAGAAACCTTTCTCTGGTTTGTTCCCATCTCTTTGGAACACTTTGCTACCCACAATTTGATTAGCCCCTAATCTGCTAGTTTTTTAGACAATTACTAAAAACAAGGCTCTCTGAGAGAGCTTATGGGCCACAGACCTTTGTTGGTCAATTTCTTAAGCCATACTCACAATCATTAAAATACTGAAGAAGAATGCACTATTTAAGAGCTTGCTGGACACATATAAGCAATCATCCTAGAATACTAAAACTGCAGTGTGAGGGAGTGTATAGAAAACTCCCTCAGACTACCTTAAAGGACTGGGCACAGCAGTTCCACCCAATCCTCCTTAAGTTTGAGACCTGCAGGGAATCCTGGGTGATGGGAGGTGCATTTCACCAGAGTATAAAATCTGAGGGCTTAGAAGGTTAGACAGGCCCCGAGGAGCTGACGGAGTCCCTGCATATGCAAAGACCTGCTACATCTAATGTTGGTTAAGACACTCTGTTTAAAGAACTATCTGTTTATAATGATACTTAACAAGGCATTGCAGACCCTGGGGAAGGGAGGGGAAGAGGGGAGGGGGAATGGGATTTCTGCTTATGTCATGTTTTCATTGAGCAGTTGATCATGCATGTTGCAGATCCTGTATCCATGTTTTTCTTGCAGATAAAACCTAGTGACAATTCCTACTGAATTATCAATAGATTTTATCCATGTTATGTGTACTTAATGTGGGTAAATGGGCTTTGAAAGTTGCTTCAATAGTATGTAACATTTACATTTTCCTTTCAAAATTACCGTGTTAGAATGTAAATGATGACATAAGAACATAAGAATATTAAAACATAAGATATGCAATCCTGAGTCAGACCAAGGTCCATCAGTCCTCCATCCTGTCCATGACAGCAGCCAGTCCAGGTGACGAGTACCAGCAGAATCCCAATTTATTTCTTGTATTGCACTCCCAGAGATAAGTGCTAGCATTCCCAAATCTACCTAACTAATACCACTTTATAGACTTTTCCTTCAGGAATTTCTCCTAACCTTTTTGGAACCAGGTATATTAGTTGCCTTGACCACTTCATCTAGCAATAGATTCCATAGTTTTATTGTTCGCTGAGTGAAAATATACTTCCAGTTACTATGATTTATTTTAAATTTGCTAGTTGCTATTTTCTAAAGGAATGCAGGGAAAAAACTTGTTTTCATTTTTTGGTTCATTTCAGGAGGTTCTTTTCCATGAATTTCTGTTAGTGAGATGTTTGATTCATTTCATTTGTGTGTAAAAAACAAATCAAACATAAAATAAACCCCCTCCCCCCAAAAAATGGCTAAAAATACAAAAACAGAGCCTTCCAAGCCTCCTGTCCCTCCCTCCCTTCCTACCACCGGAAAAATTCCAGGGCCAGGATCACTCTCAGCCCCCATTTTCCCAGTACTGGTGGGGATCCTTGGACTCAGCCTATGCTAGGCCAATGCCTTGGCCTAGGCCAGAGCCTGGGCCCAAGCCTGATGCCACAGCCCAGTCCAGAGGGCAGATCCCAACACCAAGGCCTTGTTCTGGACCAAGACCCAATGCCAGAGGTCATTCCAGAGGCTTGGTTCCAATGCCAGGGCCTTGACCAAGACCTAGTCCTGTTGCCAGAGCCCAGTCTGGAGGTCAGGTCCTGACACCAGAGCTTCAGTCTGGACCCAAGCCTAGGCCGGAACCCAGGCCCAGGTCCAACACCGAGGCCTAGTCTAGAGACCTGGGCCTCGTCCTTGGGTCAAACCTAGGTCCAGAGCCAAGGTCTCAAAGTAGCTCTGAAAACATCCTCTTCTTTCTTCTATTCTTCTTCAGCTGACGCCGTCTGTTGAGGTCGCACTGGAGTTAATTAACTCTTGTGCATTCACTCCAGTGTAGGGTGCCATTTTGTTGTATGGCATTGCTGGATATCAAGTAGCAGACAGACATGAAAATGACTAGATACTTTGCAGGGTGCCATTTTGTTGTATGGCATTGCTGGATATCAAGTAGCAGACAGACATGAAAATGACTAGATACTTTGCAAAGCACATCTCAGACAATAGTGATACACCATGATCAAATTGGACTTAATAAATGGAGGGAGCACATAAAAGAAGTCTTCTACATCGGCATTTATCTTTCAAAAAGGCGTTAATGATAAAATGAGAAAAATGATTAGGAAAAAACTGAAAGGAAAAACTGCAAAAGTTAAGAATTTAGCTCAGGCATGGATGTTGATTAAAAATACCATCTTTGAAGCCCATAACAGATGTATTCCACACATTAGAAAAGTAGGAAAGAAGGCAAAATAACTACTGGCATGGTTGAAAGGTGAGGTGAGAGAGGCCATAATATCTAGTAGAAAATCTTTCAAGAAATGGAAAAGGGATCTGAATGAAGAAACCAGGAAACAGCAAGTCAAATGCAAAGCATTGAACAGGAAGGCAAAGAGAGAATTTGAAAAGAAGCTTGCCGTGGAAGCAAAATCTCATAATAAAAACCTTTTCAGGTACATTGCAGGTAAAAAGCCTGCGAGGGATTCAATTGGATCATTAAATGATCAAGGGGTAAAAGGAGCACTTAGTGATGACAAAGCCATAGCAGAGAGACTAAATTAATTCTTTGCTTCAGTATTCACTGAGGAATATGTAAGAGATATATCCATGTCAGAAATGCTATTCAAAGATGAATATTCAGAGAAACAGAAACAAATTTCAGTGAACCTGGAAGATAACTAGGGAAAATTGACAAACTAAAGAGTAGAAAATCATCTGGACCAGATGGTATACATCCTAGAATGCTGAAAGAACTGAGAAAAGAAATTGTGGGTCTGCTATTAGAAATTTGTAAACTATCAATAACATCATCTATGGTACTTGAAGACTGGATGGTTGCCTATGTAACGCTAATTTTTAAAAAGGGATCAAGGGGTAATCCAGGAAATTACAGACCACTGAGTCTGAAGTCTGTGCCAGGCAAAATGGTAAAACTATCATAAAGAACACAATTTGCTGAACATATAGATAAGCACAGTTTAATGGAATAAAGCCAACATGGATTTAGCCAAGCAAAGTCTTGCCTCACAAATTTGCTACATTTTTTGAGGGTATAAATAATAGGGATGTGAATCGTTTTCCATATCGTCTTAACGATAGAAATCGTGTGGCAGGGCAAGAAAATCGTCTTAGGCACGATTTTTTAGTTAAAAAATCGTTAAAAATCGTTTTTTCCGATTAGTGCGCACTAACTCGAGTTAGTGCGCACTAACGGGAGTTAGTGCGCACTAACTGGGAGTTAGTGCGCACTAACTGAAAATGATACAATTTGACACTTTTCAGGTCAGTTAAGGTCAGTTTAGGAATGAATATGTATTCCTATTGGCTGCCCTCTTATTTATTCATGTTACCAAGTTTCCTACTGACAGTATATGGGGGATGGGAAATGGAAACAGTTGGTAGCTTGAGAAAACAAGTAATGTGATCAGTCAATGTGACTAGAACTTGTGCCCTAACCCTGATACCAGGGGTATTGTGATCTTCCTGCACACAGTGCCCTATCCCTATTAATACCAGGAGTGTTGTGATCTTCCTGCACACAGTGCCCTATCCCTAATACCAGGGGTGTTGTGATCTTCCTGCACACAGTGCCCTATTCCTGATACTGGGGGTGTTGTGGTCTTCCTGCACACAGTGCCCTATTCCTGATACCGGGGGTGTTGTGATCTTCTTGCACACATCCCGATATCAGGGATAGGGCACTGCATGCAGGAAGATCACAACACTCCTGGTATTAATAGGGATAGGGCACTGCATGCAGGAAGATCACAACACTCCTGGTATTAATAGGGATAGGGCACTGCATGCAGGAAGATCACAACACCCCTGGTATCAGGGATAGGGCACTGTGTGCAGGAAGATCACAATACCCCGGAGGAGTGAGGGTCAGGCAGCTCCCCCCTGTCTGTGAAGCCAGCCTCTCACTAGTAATGCAGGGAGGGAGCTGTCTCAGACTTCACCATCCACCCCCCCCCCCTCACCCACACACCATTCACTAGCTGGGACATGGGGGAAGTCAGGAGTGAGGGACAGGCAGCTCCCCCCTGTCTGTGAAGCCAGCCTCTCACTAGTAATGCAGGGAGGGAGCTGTCTCAGACTTCACCATCCTCCCCCCCCCCCCCTCACCCACACACCATTCACTAGCTGGGACATGGGGGAAGTCAGGAGTGAGGGTCAGGCAGCTCCCCCCTGTCTGTGAAGCCAGCCTCTCACTAGTAATGCAGGGAGGGAGCTGTCTCATACTTCACCATCCTCCCCCCCCCCCCTCACCCACACACCATTCACTAGCTGGGACATGGGGGAAGTCAGGAGTGAGGGTCAGGCAGCTCCCCCCTGTCTGCGAAGCCAGCCTCTCACTAGTAATGCAGGGAGGGAGCTGTCTCAGACTTCACCATCCTCCCCCCCCCTCACCCACACACCATTCACTAGCTGGGGCATGGGGGAAGTCAGGAGTGAGGGTCAGGCAGCTCCCCCCTGTCTGTGAAGCCAGCCTCTCACTAGTAATGCAGGGAGGGAGCTGTCTCAGACTTCACCATCCTCCCCCCCCCCCTCACCCACACACCATTCACTAGCTGGGACATGGGGGAAGTCAGGAGTGAGGGTCAGGCAGCTCCCCCCTGTCTGTGAAGCCAGCCTCTCACTAGTAATGCAGGGAGGGAGCTGTCTCAGACTTCACCATCCTCCCCCCCCCCCCTCACCCACACACCATTCACTAGCTGGGACATGGGGGAAGTCAGGAGTGAGGGACAGGCAGCTCCCCCCTGTCTGTGAAGCCAGCCTCTCACTAGTAATGCAGGGAGGGAGCTGTCTCAGACTTCACCATCCTCCCCCCCCCTCACCCACACACCATTCACTAGCTGGGACATGGGGGAAGTCAGGAGTGAGGGTCAGGCAGCTCCCCCCTGTCTGTGAAGCCAGCCTCTCACTAGTAATGCAGGGAGGGAGCTGTCTCATACTTCACCATCCTCCCCCCCCCCCCCCTCACCCACACACCATTCACTAGCTGGGACATGGGGGAAGTCAGGAGTGAGGGTCAGGCAGCTCCCCCCTGTCTGCGAAGCCAGCCTCTCACTAGTAATGCAGGGAGGGAGCTGTCTCAGACTTCACCATCCTCCCCCCCCCCCCTCACCCACACACCATTCACTAGCTGGGGCATGGGGGAAGTCAGGAGTGAGGGTCAGGCAGCTCCCCCCTGTCTGTGAAGCCAGCCTCTCACTAGTAATGCAGGGAGGGAGCTGTCTCAGACTGGTATCAGGGTTAGGGCACTGTGTGCAGGAAGATCACAACACTCCTGGTATTAATAGGGATAGGGCACTGTAAGAGATGACTGTAGTAGATTGAATAAAGATCTGATGTTTCTGCTCTCCTCACACCAAACAAAAACAACACACAAGCAGAGAAGCCCTTCTTACAAAGCTGAGCTAGTGAGTTAAGTAGGAGGAAAAGTAAACATACTGGTGCCAGTGTGGCTACTTAAAAAAATACACTTACCAACAATCAATTACATATATTTGAACTGTGTACAGTTCCAGCCAGGACCACCTTTCTAAAATGCACAGTGATTGGCAATTCAACATGCACTAGCATTTCAGGTGCCTGCTAACAAAAATAATAAACAAACAAGTTCTAGTCACGTGAGTGCTGATCATTACATTACTTTTTTTGTCAAGCTTCCAACTGTTTCCATTTCACATCCCCCCAACCATATTGGTAACATCAATAGATAAGAGCACAGCCAGCCAATAGGAATACATACATACATATTCATTCCTAAGTGACCTTTACTGACCTGGGAAGTGTGAACACTTTGTTTCATTTTCTGTTGGTGTTCGTTAGTTTCCAGTTCCATTTCCCATCCCCCCAACCATCACCTCAGTGGTAACCTTGGTAACATCAATAGATAAGAGGGCAGCCAGCCAATAGGAACACATATTCATTCCTAACTGACCTTCAGTGACCTGGAAAGTGTTTATTTGTATCATTTTCAGTTAGTGCGCACTAAATCGAGTTAGTGCGCACTAACGGGGAGTTAGTGCGCACTAACTCGAGTTAGTGCGCACTAACACGATTTAACGATTTTTAACGATAAATCGTTAGAATTTCTATTGTATCGTGTTCTATAACGATTTAAGATGATATAAACATTATCGGACGATAATTTTAATCGTTGAAAAACGATTCACATCCCTAATAAATAAAGCATTTTGATTACTTTTTAGTAAAAAAAACGGTATATAAAAAGTGTTTAAATAAATAAATATGTGGATAATGGTGAACCAGTTGATATAGTGTATCTGGATTTCTGGAAAGCATTTGACAAAGTCTCTCATGAGAGACTTCTTAGGAAATTAGAAAGTCAAGGGATAGGAGGCAGTATCCTATTGTGGACTGCAAACTAGTTAAAAAATAGAAAACAGAGAGTAGAGCTAAATTGTAAATTTTCCCAATTGAAAAAAAGTGAATAGTGGAGTGCCCCAGGGATCTGTTCTGGGACCAATGCTTTTTAATATATTTATAAATGACCTGATAATGGGAACAAGTGAGGTGATCAAATTTGCTGATGACACAAAATCATTCAAAGTTGTCAAATCACAAGAGAATTGTGAGAAATAACAAGAGGACATTGCAAAACTGGGAGACTGGGCAACCAAATGGCAAATGAAATTTAATATAGACAAGTGTAAAGTAATGCTCTTAAGGACAAGAAACCCAAATTATATCTAAAAATGCAAGGATCCACATTAGGAGTCACCACTCAGGAAAAGGATCTAGGTGTCTTTGTTGAAAATATGTTGAAATCTGCTTAGTGTGCGGCAGCAGCCAAGAAAGCCAATAGAATAATAAGGTTTAATAGGAAAGGAATGGAGAATAAAACTAAATATCATAATGCCTCTGTATCGCTCCATGGTGTGACTTCATCTTCAGTATTACGTTCAGTTCTGGTCACTAAATCCCAAGAAAGATATAGCAGAATTAGAAAATGTACAGAGAAGGATGACCAACATGATAAAGGGGATGGAACAATTCCCCAGTGAAGAAAGGATAAAGAGGTTAGGACTCCAGCTTGGAAAAGCTGAGGGGAGATATGATAGAGGTCTATAAAATATTGAATGGAATGGAACCAGTAAACGTTAATCTGTTGTTTACTCTTTCGAAAGGTACAAAGACCAGTGGACACACAATGAATTTACTGGATAATACATTTAAAACTAATAAGAGAAAATATTTTTTTACTCAACCCATAATTAAGCTCTGGAATTCATTGCCAGAGAATGTAGTGAAAGCTATTAATATAACTGTGTTTAAAAATGATTTGGACAAGTTCCTGGAGGAAAAAATCCATTAACAATTATTAAGGTAGAGTTGCAGAAATCGACTGCTTATTCTTGGGATAACCAGCTTGGAACCTATCTACCACTTGGGATCATGCCAGGTACTTTTGACCTGGCTTGGCCACTGTTGGAAACAGGATACTGGGCTTGATGGACCTTAGTCTGACCCAATATGGCAAGCCTTATGTTCTTATGTTTTGTCTTCAAGATTAGAGTAACTGAATCTGCAGAGCAGTGATAGGTTGGATTAGAAAAAGGTTTCACTGTGATATGTACAATGCCGTACATCAAAATAGTGCTGTCCACTGGGGTGAATGCACTGGAGTTAATTAACTGTGGTGCAACCTCAACGAACGGCATTGCTTGAAGAAGAAAAAAAGAAAGATGATATTGTTGGAACTGATCCGAGGCTTGGGCTCTGGGCCTAGGCCTCAACCTAGGCCAAGGCCCCGGCGTTGGGACTGGCCTCCAGGCCAGGTCTGTTCCTGGGCTCTGGCCAAGGCCCAGGCATCAGGACCCAGTCTCTGGGCTAGGCCTTGGCATTGAGCTTGAGTGTAGGCCGAGGTCCAGGAGTCAGGACCCTACCTCGTGCCAGGCCCTGGCATTGGGCCGAGGTCTAGCTTGAGGTCCTGGCATCAGTACCTGGCCTACGGGCAGTGGCATCTGTCTTGGGCCCAGTCTTCGGCCTAAGTCAAGGACCAGGCATCAGGACTCAGCCTGGCCACTTCTGTGGATATCTGATGGATCAGATAAGTGATTGGTGGTGGGGGGAGCCTCAGGGCTTGAGTCTCAACTGAAACATTGGTATGGGCCAGGGCCTTGGCCAAGATCCTGTCATTGTGCTTGAGTTTAGGCCATGGCTCCTGCTTTGGACCTTGGTCTATGCCTTAGGCGAGACCCTGGCTTTGGGCCTAAGCCTAGGCTTAGGTACTGGCATCATACTTGGGCATAGGCCATGACCCCTGCTTTAAGCCTCAGCCTATGCCCTAGGCAAGGCCCCACCCTTGGGTCTAGACCAAGGCCCGATGCATTCTTTTAAAATGAATGAAATGACTAAGGTTCATGTCATTCGGGGTGGCCCCCTGAATAAAATGAATTGACTTTATTTGTCATGCTTTGAGCATCCATTTTAAATGAATTCACATCCTTACTAGTTTGATAAGTGTCCCTTTGTCCTAGTGTTGTTTGAAAGGGTAAATAATCATTTCCTATTTACCTGTTCCATCCCACTCATAATTTTATAAATCTCAATCATATCTCCTCTCAGTCATCTCTTTTCCAAGCTAAAACACCCTAATCTGTTTATTATTTTTCTATAAGGGAGTTTTTCATCTCCTTTACAAGTTTTGTTGCCCTTCTCTGTACCGATTCTATGTTCATTATGTCTTTTATGAAATTGGGCAACCAGAAGTGCACACAATAGGCAAGGTACGATTCAACCACGGGTCTACACAAAGGGGTAGATTTTAAAAAACAGCGCGTTGGCGTACTTTTGTTGGCGCTCCAGGCGCCAACAAAAGTACGCGGGATTTTAGTAGATACGCGCGTAGCCGCGCGTAGCCGCGCGTATCCGCTAAAATCCTGGATTGGCGCGCGCAAGGCTACCGATTCCGTGTAGCTGGCGCGCGCCGAGCCGCGCAGCCTACCTCCATTCCCTCCGAGGCCGCTCCGAAATCGGAGCGGCCTCGGAGGGAATTCGCTAACGCCCTCCCCTCACCTTCCCCTCCCTTCCTCTACCTAACCCACCCCCCCCGGCCCTGTCTAAACCCCCCCTACCTTTGTTGGGGGATTTACGCCTCCCAGAGGGAGAAGTAAATCCCCGCGCGCCAGCGGGCTGCTGGCGCGCCTAGACGCGACCCGGGGGCGGCCATGCCCCCAGACCGCCCCGGGCCGAAACCATACCTCTGGGCCCGCCCCGAAATGCCACGTCCCGCCCCGAAAACGGCGCGCCGCTTGGCCCCGCCCCTGACACTCCCCCGACACGCCCCCCTCGGGAAAACCCCGGGACTTACGCGAGTCCCGGGGCTCTGCGCACGCCGGTAGGCC
The DNA here is from genome assembly GCF_901001135.1 of Rhinatrema bivittatum. NCBI lineage: Eukaryota > Metazoa > Chordata > Amphibia > Gymnophiona > Rhinatrematidae > Rhinatrema > Rhinatrema bivittatum. Next base: position 78,921 of record NW_021820824.1, on the reverse strand, counting down.
TATTGAACATAGGCGCACCGGCGAGCAGGGCTCTTAAAATCCACCCCAAAGGCATTATGATAACTTCAATTTTATTCTGTATTCATTTCAAAATAATTCCTAACATTCTATTTTCCTTTTTGATCACTGTTGCACAGTGAGCTGTACATTTCAAGATATTGTCCACAAGGAATCTGAGGTCTTGTTCATCAGTGGTGACACCTAACACAGAACCCAGCATAGTTCACTTGTATTTGGGATTATTTTCCTTATATGTATTATTTTGTACTTGTCCACATGAAATTGCATCTAACATTTAAATGCCCACTCTCCTAATTTCACAAGGTCCTTCTATAATTACTCACAATGAGCTGCTGTTTTGTGTCATATTCAAATTTGGTCACCTCACTTGTTTGCTCATTTCTCCAGATCATTTATGAATATTCTAAAAGTCACAGGTCACAGTACAGACCTCTGGGGCATTCCACTTTCTCCATTTTCAAAATCTACTATTTAGTCCTACCCTCTGTTTCCTGTCTTTTATACAGTTATCCACTACCTCATCTCTGGTGACTCACCGGCTCTTGGTTTTGTTAATGTGCTAGTCCCAGGCAACATTTGTGCAGAAGCCCTCAGTGACACAGGCATAGAAGACATTAGGGATGTGCATTTGTTTTGGAAGAAATCGCAATCCGCAATGTATAGGGCCCTATTCGTTGCATTTGTGGGGTTCTGAAACGTATGGCGAACCCCCACGAATGCAACGTATCATTAACAAATAAAACTCCCACCCTCCTGACCTCCCCCCCCCCAAGACTTTTCAAAAGTCCCTGGTGGTCCAGCGGGGGTCCTGGAATGATCTCCTTGCACTCGGGCCGTCGGCTGCCGGTATTCAAAATGGCACCGGTAGCCATTGCCCTTACTATGTCACAGGGGCTACCGGTGCCATTGGTCGGCCCCTGTCACATGGTAGGAGCACAAGATGGTGCCGGTCGTCCATTGCTCCTACCATGTGACAGGGGCCGACCAATGGCACTGGTAATCCCTGTGACATAATAAGGGCAAAGGCTATCGGCGCCATTTTGAATACCGGCAGCCGACGGCCCGAGTGCAGGAGATCGTTCCAGGACCCCCGCTGGACCACCAGGGACTTTTGGCAAGTCTTGGGGGGGTCAGGAGGGTGAAGGGTTGTAGTTTTTTTTTTTTTTTGTTGTAATATTTTTTATTAGTGCAGAATGGAATGATACAAGTTGTGGCACAGTAACATAATGTCAGCAATTACAATCCAACAGAGAAACAATGTATTCGTGGTACAACAAAAAACAGAGAACAACTGAACATTAACCCATAACCAGTAGGGTAGGAAGGACACTATAGAAAGCCAGAATGCAGGTGAGAATAAGATGAAAAGAAAAAGGGATAGAAAACAAAAATAAGGAGCCAATCGAGCATATCCATTTAACAGTGCAATATTGACAGATTCTATAAGGAAATTAGGGGATGTAGTTGTCAAGGGGTTTCCACATTAAATCCCATTTGGCTAGTCGATTGTATTTGATAGCCATAGCCCTCTCATATTTACTAAATAAACAGACTGTGTTCCACCATAACGGTTCAGAGAGGAAGTCACTCCTCTTCCAGTTGGAGGTAATAGTATGTAAGGCTACAAGGAGAAGAAAGTCCAATAGTCGTTTCTGGGGGAGAGATAGGTCAAGGTCTGGATGCGCACCTTTCAAAATTATCATGGCATACGAAATAGGCATAGATATAGGAAGGATAGCTTGTATCCTAGTCCAAATATGCCGCCAAAAGGTGGATACCATAGGGCAAGTAAAAAGCATGTGTTCTAGGGTGGCTTCTAAATCTCTACAGGACCAACAAGCGTGTGTAGGAAGAAGCTTGGCCCGGTGAAGTTTCCATGGAGTCCAGAGGGCCCTGTGAAGGATGAAAAAGGATGTCTGCGATAGACTAGTAGAGAGGGAGATTCGTATTGAGGTAGACCAAACGTGATGCCAGGTGGTGTCATGAGGCTGTATGTGCAAATCAAGGGACCATACATGCTGCAATGCAGAAGTCGAGGAATCTGTGGAGAACCCTCTGATTAACTTATAAAGTTTAGATGCAAGGTGGCCTTGGGTTCCAACTTCCTCAAAGAAGGAAAGCAGATAAGCTGATTGGTCGAGATGTAAGGATTGAAGATTTAAATCTTTAAGTGCGTCTCGTAGCTGTAGCCACGCATAAAATTGGGTGGATGGAAGTCGGAAGGTGGAGCGCAGAGAGGAGAAAGGGAGTAGATTACCATTAGAGACAATGGCCGAGAGGAACCATATACCTTTAGCCTGCCATATGGGCCAGTTTATAGGGGAGCCAGCAATACGAATTTTATTGTTATTCCATATAGGAAAAGAGCTGGAATTTAACCAATTGGGTTTGTCCTTGGGGCAAAGTGCAGCGAATTCGCTCACCGCTTTATGTAGAGAAAACAAAATTCTATTCTGCGTATGATAGGAGGAGAATAGCATACCTGGAAATGCAAGCTTAGGGAATGGACACAGAAGGGACTGTTCAATAGGTAGCCAGCTGGGTGGATCGTTAGTATGATGATCCGAGCCAAGTAAATGATACCCTTGTTGTAATATAAATGCCAGGTGATAGGAGCGAAAGTCAGGGAAATTAACACCACCCCTATCTTTCTTGGCTTTCAATTTACGTAACGCGATCCGAGGAACTTTATTGTTCCAAAGAAATCTGGTTAGGATGCGATCAACCTGTCGGTAAAACGCAGTCGAAAAAAAAATGGGGAGCATAGACAAGATAAAGGTAACCTTGGGAGCAAGAGTCATCTTGATCGTGTCTAGTCTACCCCACCACGTGAGGTGTAGCGGGGACCATTTAAGGACAACGTCTTTAAGACGCTGTAAGGTGGAGCGTTCACATTCATCTATAGTCATTTGGGGATCTGTAAAGAATCGTATGCCCAAGTATTTTAAACCAGACTTTGCTTTCAGAATTGGGAAGGAGGAAAGGTCCAGTGTGTGAGATAAATTATTCAGAGAAAGATATTCGGTTTTACTCCAATTAACCTTGTAGCCAGATAGAGCAGAGTAGGAATCTATGAGTGAGAAAAGATGAGTTAAAGAGTGGTCAGGATGGGTCAGAAAAGCAAGACATCATCCGCATAGGCAGAGAGCTTATACACTTCAGTACCTAAGAGAACGCCCTTAATATCATGCGAGTTACGAATAGCGATTAGTAGCGGTTCCAGAGCCAAGTCAAACAATAGAGGAGAAATGGGACAGCCTTGCCTAGTTCCTCTGTGTAAGGAGAAAGGGGGGGATACCTGAGAATTGACATAGACAGAGGCCATGGGTGCATCATACAGTAACTTAATCCAATTAGTGAAAGTGGATCCAATACCAAATCTAGTCATAGTATCAAATAAAAAAGGCCATTCTATACGATCAAAAGCTTTTTCCGCATCTAGGGAAACAGCAATGGAGGATTCTGTAGTGGGAAATAAAAATTCTTGTACATGGAGGAGCATACGGGTATTGTTCGCTATGAGTCTATTTTTAATAAATCCGGATTGGTCAGTATGTATAATATTGCCCAATATTTTAGATAAACGAGTGGCAAGAAGCTTAGTGAAAATTTTGTAATCAACATTGAGAAGTGAAATAGGCCTATAATTGGCAGGTGAAGTAGGGTCTCGACCAGGCTTTGGGATCACCACTATTCGAGCATCAGTGAAATTAGAAGATACAGAGCTAACAGAGGAGAGGGAGGAATAGAAATTAAACAGATAAGGCGTCAGCAGTTTCTTAAACGCATGATAGAAGTCCGTGCTGAATCCATCCGGGCCCGGAGCCTTCTTGGAAGGTAACGACATGATGGCCGCAGATATTTCATCCATGGATAGAGGAGCATCTAGCTGTGAGCGTTGTGCATCAGTCAGTTGCGGGAGGTCCAATTTGGCAAAAAAAGAGTCAAAGTCTATGGACGATGGATGTACTTCAGATTGGTACAACTGAGCATAAAAGTCCCGAAAAGATTGGAGGATGTCTCTGTCCAAGGTGGCAACAGTACCATGTGGGGTGACCAGTCTAGTTACTCGTGATCTGTCATTCTTCTTTTTCAGATAAGAGGCTAATAGTCTACCACATTTGTTGCTTTCTGCATAGTATTGTGTTTTGGAGTGGAAAAGATGCAGTTGGACTTGTGCACTGAGTTGTCGGTTATACTCAAATCTTGCTTGTTGTAATTGATTGAGAGTCTGAGCCGTAGGGGAGAGCAGGTGCAAATGCTCCAAATTTTCAGTGTGGTCTTGTAAGCGCTGAAGGGCTTGTCATTGAAGACGTCTTCTGTGAGCAGAGTAGCTGATGATCTCTCCTCTGATGGTCGCTTTATAAGCTTGCCATAAAATTTCTGGAGAAGGGGTGGCATTGGAGTTGTCAAGGTAGTATTCCGACGTTTTTTTACTAAGAAAAGCATGAAAATCAGGCTCCGATAACAAGGAAGCATTAAACCGCCACTGTCTGTCGATACGTATAGGAGAGATGAGTTTAAGATGAAACAGTACGGCTGCATGGTCAGATACCAGGATGGAGCAGATTTTGGTGGCACTAATTTGAGACATCAGGGTATTGGAGACTAAGAAATAGTCAATTCGAGAGTGAGATGCATGAGGCGCAGAGTAATACGAAAAATCTTTCTCTGTAGGATGTTCTATACGCCATGGATCCAGTAGGCCAAGTTGAGAGATAAGGTAATTCAAAGTTTGAGTCGCCTTCGATGTAGTATAGCGTAATACAGTTGATTTATCAAGGAGAGAGTCCAGTGGCTGATTAAAGTCTCCACCAATTATATATGCTGAGGGATTGAGAGACAGCAATCGAGAAAAAACTGCTTGGAAAAATAAGGGATCATCCGCATTGGGCGCATAGAGGTTAAGGACGGTGTAAGAGCCATCTTGTAAAGTAAATTGTAGAAGATTCCAGCGGCCGTCAATGTCCATCTCTTGGTGGGAAATAGAGACATCCAGGCGCTTATGAAACAAGATGGCAGTGCCTCGCTTCTTTTTGAGAGCTGGGCTAAAGAAAACATGGCCGACCCATTGCTGTTTAAGTTTGAGGGATTCGGCGGCGGTCAAATGAGTCTCTTGCAATAGGGCAATGTCCGCATTCAGCGTTTGAAGATAAGTCAGGATTTTTTTCCGTTTTATCGGATGTGTGAACCCGTTGACATTGAGCGATACAATAGTAATTGAGTCTATGGTGGACGCCATTGTAGAGAATGTGAGAAAACATTTATGTTGCCAGGAATTACACTGCCGATTGGAGATCTCAGTAGGGAGAAAACTCGGAAAGGCCAAGGATATGCGGTAAAAAATACAGCAGGAGCATTAAAAACAGAGGGAAAATAAAAAAGCATTAGTGTCCAAATACTAGCAATTTCCTTGCTAGAAAGAGGTGTAGAAAAAGAAGGGCAATCGACGAACACTAAAACCAAGTGTTCGCCACCCATACTGTAGACTGGGCCTCAAGGGGGCCATGACCGCCTGGAAGGCTCACGGGAGGGAAAGAGCAAAGGTGCTAATCACGGGAATATATGGCTTGTAGGGAACAATCCGGCAAATCATGTTACCATTTCTTCTTGGAGGCGATCATTGGATCGCAGAAACTCTTCCAGTTCCCCCGGAGTGTGAAAAAGCTGCGTGCGATTGCGATAGGTAACCCGCATCATGGCGGGATACAAAAGGCCAAATTTAGCTCCGAGAGCATGGAGGCGAGGCCGCATTGTCAAAAAGATCTTGCGTTTGGCAGCGGTAGTTTTCGCTAAGTCAGGAACAAACAAAATATTAGACCCCTGGAACTGGAGAGGCGACTTTGTTTTAGCCATAGAAAAAATTTGCAAGACTTGCGGATACCGCAGGAGTTTAAATATGATAGGCCTAGGAAAAGGCGAAGACCGGAGGGGACGCGACGGTACGCGGTGCGCCCTTTCTATTTCCAGTGGTGGAGAAAAAGTAAGCTGTAATGTCTCCGGAATTAAACCTGTAAGAAAAGTAAGAATGTCTGTACCTTCCGACCCCTCGGGGACTCCGAGAAGTCTGATATTATTGCGCCGGTTGCGATTAGAGAGGTCTTCCAAATCGCTGCGTAGCGCCTCAATTTCTTTGCCCAAAGGCGGGAGTGACGCAGTTGACACCAAGAGAGAAGAAATTTGAACTTCGGCATCATCCAACCGGTGTGCAAGATGATCAAACCGGGACGAGAGGGTTTGTAAATCTGACCTGATCACGACGGTATTGTCTGTGTTGGTCTGTAACATATCCTTTAGCGTTTTGAGTTCGGCTAGTACCAGATCCGCAGACGCCATTTGTTTAGCGGGGACGGCCTTATCTGGAGTAGGGGGATCTGGTTTAGAGCGTTTTGTCCCAGCTGTGGCCGCAAAGGCTGCTTCAATTTTCCCCGTTTTTATAGTAGACATCCTAGGAAGGTAGCGCTTGAAGTAGCGGTTGAAAAAAGGTGCAAAAAATATGCTGAATTCCCTATAATAACAGGCGAGATCTCCCGGAGCTTAGCTTCAGGCGGCCATCTTGGTCTCCGCGCAAGAGCGCCCCCCGTGAAGGGTTGTAGTTAATTAAATTTAAAGGGTTGGGATGGAGATTCTTCAACTTTAACGGGAAACGAATACCATACATAACTAATGGACGAATCGGGGTCCCCCAAAAACGGATACATTTGGTTTGGGTCCCAACGAATACAAATACTGAATCGGATGAATCTGTCCCTGCTGCACATCCCTAGAAGACATTGATGCCATCTATGCCAGTTGTAACCCAGGCACTATTGGGCTCTACCAGGGACTCTTCACAGCTATCCTCTTCCTCTTTGGTGCCATTATTTCTGTCTCACCTCGTCTTTCCAGATCACAAGCCTTCCAGGGCCCCATCAAGGTTGTCAGCCAAGAATACTCAGCCTGGGTCCCTCCCATTGCATCTGGAAATTCTGGATCCTATTTGCTTCATTGTGTCATTAGTCTCTATGAGACCTCTAAAGCAGGTAGCCCAGGAGGAGGCCTCCACATGGTGTGTGTATCTCAAGACAATGATTTTATGCAGGTCTTGAAGGAGGAAATCACTTCTCCAACTCCAGCCTGGAGGATACAGAAGTCTCCAGACCACACAGCAGAATTGGTGAAGACTTTTTTTTACCTTTCTGGTCTCCAGTGACAAGAGGGCACACGTCGGTCTCTTCTGACAGCTTTGTTCCCTCAAGGGGAAGTCCATCCTGCTTCTGCACTGTGGGAACTTCCATCAGAAATCTTAGTGGTGGAAGCTACATTACCTCTATCAGGCAGGCTATCCCTACCTTTGGAGGAGTCCAGCCAATATTCAGAGGAAGCAAATAAGGGGAATGGCTGACTGGGGCCTACCCTGGGAGTTTTATTCTCTGAGATGACTGAGGTCCCCACCCCTATTGCCATTATCTTCATCATGGTCATAGATTAGCATCCCTCCACCATTTGGTTTGGAGGAGGGGGTCTATGAGGATCTTATCAGACCATGTACTGACCTGCTGGGGCATTCATCCTCACCAGAAGACGTCTCTTATTCCAGGTTTCCAGAAAAATTGGGTAAATCCATCGGAGGTCAATGTCTGGAGGGACAAGAATCCTTGCACTAAACTCTTTCACCTACTTCAGATTCTGAAAACCCCTTCCAAATCATTAGTTATCCCAGTTCATCAAATTCTGAGAGATCTACAAATGAGAATATTGGATAATCCAGTTTCCTGCTCCTGGCTTCTGGTTTTGGCATTGTTCAATTGTCACACAAGTCTGTGGTGGTAGTGTTAGCATTACACTGAGCCAAACAGATCAAGTATTAATTCAACACATCACCCCCATTAATGGAAAACTTCTGGAAAAAAGTCTTACAGATCTCCATGCTGCACTTCTGCTTTGTGGCTCACCAACTCTATATAGTGCAATGCTTACATGAATTCATCAAGAAGCTAAAGTCTCCTGTGGAGCCCTGACAGGGAGCAAGAGGGTTATTGAAAATCTCTTTTCGATGCAGAAGAATGTGAGTGTCATGTGATCAGCGTGTGAGATCTTCCTAGTGAGGTCATTGGGGTACACTAGATGGCCTGGTTGAATGCTAGAGGTCTGTGGGAAGATGTTCATGACAAGTTGGCCAATATCCTATGTTCTGGGGATAATCTCTTCAGGGACAAATTCATAGAAACCACTGCCAGATTAAGGAAGAGCATGTGGCCATTAAGTCCTTGTTGACAGGACTTCTTCCTTTAGGTGCCCCTACTTCACCAATTTTAGTGCTACCGTGCTGCATTTGTGCTGCCAGCAGCAATGTTTCGCCCATGGACACTCATGTCGGATATGCTAGATTAAGACACCACAGCAATACCAGCCCAAATTTAGACCTCATTTTTTATAAACCCTGACCCTCAGGCACAACCCCTCTGGTAAGGGGAATGATTCAGCTGTACCTCAATGAGAGGAAAAAAATCATCCAAGATCAGTAGATAATAGGGATGTGAATCGTTTTTTGACGATTTAAAATATCGTCCGATATATTTTAAATCGTCAAAAATCGTTAGAGCCGCGATACAATAACAATTCCCCCGATTTATCGTCAAAAAATCATAAATCGGGGGAAGGGGGAGGGGAAGGGGGAGGGCGGGAAAACCGGCACACTAAAACAACCCTAAAACCCACCCCGACCCTTTGAAATAAATCCCCCACCCTCCCGAACCCCCACAAAATGCCTTAAATTACCTGGGGTCCAGAGGAAGGGTCCCGGTGTGATCTTTTACTCTAGGACCTCCGGTGCTTGTAGAAATGGCGCCGGCGCTACCTTTGGTTTTTCCATACGGAAAAATGATTCGCATGCAGGAAGTCATTCCCGGACCCCCACTGGACTTTTGGCAAGTCTTGTGGGGGTCAGGAGGCCCCCCCAAGCTGGCCAAAAGTTCCTGGGGGTCCAGTGGGGGTCCGGGAGTGATCTCCTACGCTCCTGACCTCGGGGGACAAAAAACAAAATGGCGCCAGCGCTACCTTTGACCTGTCATATGACAAGGCAAAGGTAGTGCCGGCGCCATTTCTACAAGCACCGGAGGTCCGAAAGTAAAAGATCACACTGGGACCCTTCCTCTGACACGCCCCGAAAACGCCGCGCGGTTCCGGCCCGCCCCCCGACACGCCGCCTCCGAAAACCCCGGGCTCTGCGCGCGCCGGTAGGCCTATGTAAAATAGGCTTACCGGCGCGCAGGGCCCTGCTCGCCTAAATCCGCCCGGATTTGGGCGGATTTAGGCGAGCAGGGCTCTTAAAATCCGCCCCTTAATGTGAGTAAGCGGCTTTTGGAAATTCTTACGATAATATGCTACATTTAATTGTGTAACTCCTTTTAAAATTACCTCCTTATTGTATAATTGGAGCAAATATACTGCTTGATAATATGCTATGCTGTCCATCAGCTCTTGAGACTGACAGATGCACTACTAATCACTGCTAGAAGCACAAAAAGTATTTTTCAATGAGCCTGTGCAGACCAAGAAATGAGTATTCTTATAGCAAATCAGATATTGTACTCTAACATTATATTTCCCAGGATGAAGAAGCTATAACATGCTGGAAAATTATATCTAGGAATCAATAACATCAACCAGATTTTCCAGGAATGTATTTTTTTGGGGAGGGCTAATTTGCTCATATTTTATAATGTAAACCTGAGAGAATATAAAATGAATGACATTTATATTTTGGAGAATATCACACGATTAAAATGCCTTTTGATCTGTTTGGAACAATTATTCCACATCACCTGGCCTCTGGATACATGCAGTAGGTTCTTACACTTTCTTGCAAAATGCTCTCCTGGTTTCTTGGATATGACTGCATTTTGAAAAAAAAGCATATTTCCAGTATCAATCAATCCATATATAGAAACACCGCAGTGAAATGGCAAAGCTTGGGTCAGATGGTCACAGAAATCAGAAAGGCATGGGAAAATAGTGATAATGACGCACTGCCTAACAGCAATAAAACAATTGCATTGTACTTCCAAGAAGTCTAGTGGGTAACCTGTGCAATGGGATTTGGAATGAGGCATTTGCTTTGCAGTCTAGATCACACAAAAGAAACCAAGAAAAATAAGAACACAGACTACTGCTTATATGAAACCAGGAAAGTATATTTTCTGTAATATATGCACTAAACCAAATGCTTATGAGAATGCTTGGGAACGAAAAAAAGATAATCAATACCGGAGACTCTGAAACTTTTCTCTCTCTGTTCAGCTCTGGTCAGCAGTCCTGCCCATCCCACCTTGCAACTGTATATTATGTTCTTGGCTGGAACATGCTCAGAACCATTCCCTCTGCCCGTGGGCGTGGCCGCGCCCTCCGGACCCGCCCCCAGATCGCGTCCCGGTGCGCTAGCGGCCCGCTGGCGCACGGGGATTTACGTCTTCCTCCGGGAGGCGTAAATCCCCCAACAAAGGTAAGGGGGGGGTTTAGACAGGGCCAGGTGGGTGGGTTAGGTAGGGGAAGGGAGGGGAAGGTGAGGGGAGGGCAAAAGAAAGTTCCCTCCGAGGCCGCTCCGATTTCGGAGCGGCCTCGGAGGGAACGGGGGTAGGCTGCGCGGCTCGGCGCGCGCCGGCTATACAAAATCAATAGCCTTGCGCGCGCCGATCCAGGTTTTTAGCAGATACGCGCGGCTCCGCGCGTATCTACTAAAATCCAGCTTACTTTTGCTTGCGCCTGATGCGCCAGCAAAAGTAGGCCAATTCGCGCTATTTGAAAATCTACCCCATAATGCGTGTAATGCAGGTGAAAACTATTGACAATTAAATGGAATATACAGTAGCAATTTTCAAAAGCCCACTTTTACTTGTAAAGTACATTTACTCATGTAGAACTCAGATTTAAGTGTGTAAATCCTTTTCCAAATTTCCCCTTAAGGATTTTACCATATTTTGTACCCTATAAGAAGCATTATGGATAGGGACAACAAGAATTGTCTAGTGTAAGCATACTATACTTCACTATACTATAAGAGGAAAACATTTTAAGAACTGGCCTTAAAAGATTTGGAAGGAGTGACTCATTGGGCCAGATATTCGTACCTACGCACGGGCGTAGATTTGTGCTTGCAACCTGGCGCACACAAATCTATGCCTGATTTTGTAACATGCGTGCGCAGCCGCACACATCTTATAAAATCCAGGGTTTGCACGCGCAAGGGGGTGCACACTTGGGCACCTTGCGCGCGCCGAGCCCTAGGAGAGCCACGATGGCTTTCCACGTACCCTCCGAGGTCGCTCTGAAATTGGAGTGGCCTCGGAGGGAACTTTCCTTCTGCCCCCCACCTTCCCCTCCCTTCCACTATCTAACCCACCCCCAGCCCAACCTAAATCCCCACTACCTTTATTTTTTTATTTATGCCTGCCTCTGGACTCAGTGACAGTGGAGAGGCATCTGGCCATGCCCGCGCCCCACCCCCAGATTCCCCGCCCACACCCCACCCATTTTTTCAAGCCCCGGGACTTACACGTGTCCCGGGGCTTGCGCGCAAAGTTGGGCCTATGCAAAATAGGCTCGACGCATGCAGGAGCGGGTTTTCGGGGTTACGCGCATAATATACACGCATAACCCTTTTAAAATCCGCCCCATTTTGTGTAGGTGACAATCAAAATGTTTCAGCCAAAACTTACGTTGTTGAGACAGAATCCACTATATTTCCATGTGTCTCCTTGAAGAAACAGAGTTCAGGTTTGGGATTGAGTATATTTTTTGCTGCTTTCTGTCACTGGTGAAAATTATTGTGCTGCTTGGATGAGTACATTACCTCCACAAAAATTATTTCTTCTTCCCTGATCACCTTCACATGATGAAGTTGTCCATCAGCTAGATTTCTGAAATTGATGCTAAAGATCTCAGGATCCTGGTGGCTATCCAGCTTGTACCTGATCTGTAAACTTCCTGAAGTGAACAACAAAAGGGAATTTTAGTTTCAGAAATGTGCACTAGTATAAGACTAAACTATGTACACTTTTCTTTTGGGTTAATTAAAATGAATTTATGCCTTAAATGGGAAAAATTGTATATTGTAGCCAGAAAATATGAACATAAATTACATCAATTTTCAAAGGTTTAATCCGCTTTGAAAATGCTCATGGGAAAACTGCATTCATACAATTGCACCTGCTATTTGGTGTTCATATTTTTGCTCAGAGAAATTGAACATGAGATATTCAAAGATGAACAGCTAAGGGCAAGGTTCATAATTCCTCACATCATTCCTCACAGAATGATGAATCCTGTGAAAAAGGGGCCAGGCCTGCGAAAGGTGGTGCTATTCACCAGCCAGAATGTTCCTCACATTATCACCGGCAGCAGTGCCATGGTCAACACCTCCCCCTCCCTGACTCCTTCCCTCCCCACCCCGACTCTTCCCCTCCCGGTCATTTACATCCTATCGCAGGCGAAAAGGCCCTTTTTGCCTATGATAGGGGTTTATCTCGTGCGTTAGGGCCTTATCGCGTGCGATAAACCTTTATAAAATAACCCCCTAAGTATGTTAGCCACATAAGAGTTATCCAGCTACCTTACAAGGGATATTCACAGCACGGCTTTGCCACTGAATATCCCTGAATAAATTGCTAGTTAGCTAAATAAGTCTTATCTGACTAGCTTTAGGTCTAACTTATCCGGTCAACTTAAATGGATAAATTTGAATATCTCTACTTATCCGGCTAAGGGCCTGCTTCATCAAGGTATTTTCCATAGACACTAATGGGAGAAAAGTCTTAGGGCCGGATTTTAAGACGTTTGCGCGGGCGTACATTTGTGCGCGCAACCCGGCGCTCACAAATGTACGACCAATTTTATAACATGCGTGCGCAGCCGCGCGCATGTTATAAAACACAAGGTTGGCGCACGCAAGGGAATGCACACTAGTGCACCTTGCGTGCACCAAGCCCTAGGGGAGCCCTGATGGCTTTCCCCGTTCCCTCCGAGGCCCCTCAGAGAGACCTTTCCTTCCGCCCTCTCCCACCTTCCCCTCCCTTCCCCTCCCCTACCTAACCCACCCCCCAGCCCTACCTAAACCCCCCCTAACCTTTGTTTTACAAGTTGTGCCTGCCTCTGGGCAGGCGTAGGTTGCGCACGCCGGCCGAGTGCCGGCATGCGATCCCTGGCCTAACGGCCCTACAGAGGCCTCTGACCACGCCCCCACCCCGCCTCAGACCACCCATTCCCCGTCCCTTTTTTCAAGTTCCGGGACATACGCTTGTCCCGGAGCTTTGCGCACTTCACCGTGCCTATGCAAAATAGGCTCGGCACGCGTAGGGTTTTTAAAATCTGCCCGTTAGTGAATCTGGAAATAAGTTAGCTAGATATGTAGCTGCTTCCCAGAACATTCATATCTTGCCCATCACTTATCCGGCTAACCTCTTAGCCAGATAAGTTGTTACTCAATGAGATTGGATATTCTGCAGCATCCACTTAGCCAGATAAGTTCCTAATTATCCAGATAAGGGGCGCTGAATATTAACTTCAGGGAGGATAACTTTCAAACAACAGTGCACAGAAGTATATATGCAAATATATGGTCACATACAGATTTACAACAGTATTTTATAACCTGCGCTTATCAGATACGTGTGAATTATAAAATACACATATTTTTACCCTGCAACATACATGCGTATGTATGCTTGTGTCTGAATACATAAAATGTATTGATACAACGCATATCAATGCTTTGAATGTGTGTACTTTTCCTACCTATTTTGAAAATATGTGCGTGTATATTTTCTGCACGAAAATAAAGTAGGAATTGCTTGTGCATATTGGTGTATTTTAAAACATGCACACATCATGTTTTGCCAAATAGTCAAGCAAATTACCCAGTCCTTCTTCAGATTATTGAGACCCTTCTGATTCTTCAGTCTTAACTCCCTCCATTTCACTCAGTCTTCCCACCCAGTCACTTTTAATATCACTTACACTAAATAATTAACAGGTATAAAATCATGCAAGTAAGTTAGAAAATGTACCTGAGTGTCTTTTAATATAACAACTTATGCATCTAAATGCTGGCCCACTCCCAAATGCCTCTTTATTGCTACTTTTTTATGCACATATATGTGCATGCAAAAATGAAAATACGTGTATGGAATGCATGAGTAGAGGCTATTTATGCGCTTATATGCTAATTTTTATGTCTATCATTTTGAAAATTCACCTCATAGTTTTTTAAGTCCCATCAAGACTCCAACTCCTAAAATGCCTCTCCCTTAATCACCTAAAAGAACACGCATTCAGTGTGTATGTGCACAATTTTATGTGCATATCAGTTGCACGATTTGCTAAAGGACTATTTCTGTGGGCAAAACTACTTTACTGCAGAAGTCCCTTTGAAAATTAACCTTTTAAAGATGCAAGTGATTTAAAATATTTAATAAAATAAAGCATTTGAACTACATTTTTTCATATTTCCATGGCTACAGCCAAGGCAGGCTAATAATTGCTGAGACAGGGAGCTAGAACAACATTTTGCAACTAGGAAGGAAAAACAATTATGTACAACCTTGTTCAAGAAGAGATATTCTTCTTTTTTTTTTTAATATGAGAAACGGCAATCAACAAATGTCTTTCAACTGACCTAAAGCTATCATAAATAAGAGTTCCACATTTTAGTTAGAGCACACAGAAACATTCTATGAATGAAAATCAAATGCTGAGAACACGCAATTATAATCTCTTACAGCATTAATGGACATGATATACTAAAATTAAATTATATCAGCATTCAGCAAGCTTTAAGAACTCAAGAATGTGATTTACAGCTGAGATTTTTTGGATTATTGTGTATATTGACTCTGTATTCCACACTGTACATATATGGAGTATACAGAATATAAGATTTCTAGTAAATAAATAAATAAATAAATAAATAGAAAAAATATCCCAATCTTGATCAACGTTTAAGCTAGAAAGAATCTCTAAGGGCCTGATTCACTAAGATGGTAACTTTGAAACAGCCACGTGGGGGCATATGTATGCATGTTTGCCAGTTCGCGTCTGGAGACACGTCCATTTTATAACATATGCACGTATATATGCTCGCATGTTATAGATGGCCACACAATTTTAAATGGACATGCGCATGTGCGCGCAAATGCCGCCTCTACTGCATGAGTGGGGGAATTTTATAAGGGACGCACACCGATGCCTAGGCTAGCCTTCCCAGTTCGTTCCCAGTTCATCCAGTTTAGGGCTAGGGCTTCCAAACCACCCTAATTTATTAGCCTCCTTTTCCCCCTGTTAGACCCAACCCTTAAAACCCCGCTGACTAGCCTAGATTTCATTTTTGTTTACATGCCATCCACAGCAGTAGTAAAGTTACATGGAAGAGGACCCTCGTGCACGCCTGTGCACATACGTATTTACACGCACATCTCCTTCCGCCACAACAAATCCATGCCTCCGCCCCATCCCTTTTACAAAACTTTTGTCTTTTACCCATAGCGGGAGATATGTGCATACATAGGCGGCTTATAAAATCTGCTCAGCACGTGCCAGCCCAACTGGTGCACATGTGTCCCGGCTTTGGTGTGCACAGGGCTTTCAAAATGTGCCTGTCAGCATTTTTCCTATAGACACAGAATGGGAGAAAAGCCTTAGTGAATCAGGCCCTGAAATTGCTAGCAAAAGGCGGAATCTTTAGAAGTGCCACACATTCTGCACCATAATATTGATTGCTGTTGTAAGAAAAGAGAGGGGAAGCAGTGCTTGCAATAAAAGTACAAGACTGAAAAAGAAAAAAAAAAGTCATTTTATTGAGGTCAATATTCAAAGCCACTTAGCAAGATAACTCACAAGTTATCAAACTGTAAGACAAATTATGAATATTCCCCTTGCTTGTTCAGCTAAAAGTTAGAAGTATTAATGATCATCCAGCTAAGATTTAGCCAAATAAGAACTGGGCATGTTGGAGGCGTTCTGGGGTGGGGTTAAGTTTGCAGAATTACTTATCTGGCTAACTCCAAATATAGGTTATCTCAAAATTTACTTGAGATCAGGTCTAAAGTTAATTGTCCTCGTGTGGCTGGATACATTTAGCCTTATCCGTAAATATTCCAAAAATATAGTCAGTTAAGAGGACCTGCAGTACTAAAAAAAAAAAGCAACCCTACTTCACGGGCCTAATAGCCCAAATCACAACACTCACACACACAGATACTCAAGTTATGGCAAATGACCCTACTGGTCAGAGCATCCCCACCCTGCCAAACCCTTCTAAAAGGATTAAATAAATTAAAAACTGAAGTGGCCTTGTGCTGGTCTGCACCCTCCCTACTCACTCCCCTGTTCCACAGCTATAAGTTTAAAATGCCCATCCTTGGGCTTCCCTCCCTCTCCCTCCTATCTCCCCCAAACTCCCATCCCAATCCTAAATCTCCCATCCTCCCAATCCCTTTAGCTTTGCAATTCTTCAGCCCAAATCGTGGTATGCACTGACAAAGATCCATGCCCAGTGCTTTTTGCATTGCTATGGGAGCAATGCTGGAAACATGTAGCTTAGACCTCCTGTGTACCAGGTCTCGATCGCTGAGTTTCGTGAATCTTTAGAGGGTTTTGGAGTGGTGGGGTTGTGTGGCCCGGTAGGGCCGGTTAACATAGCTTTGGTGGGGAGGATGGAAAGGTGGTGTCATTCAAGCTGCTAAACCCATGAAGTAAGCTTTTTTTTTTTTTTTTTTAGTACTGCAATGCCACTTAACCGGCTATAGTTTTTGAATATAGCTGATTAAGACTAAAGTTATCTGGTCACACAAGGCCAGAAATTAAAAACCTACCAGTATTCAGATGTTAGCGGATTAGGCTTAAATGCTATCTGGATAAAGGTAGCTGGATAAATAGTCAGGAATATTCAACAGAACATTTATCCTGCTCTAATATCCAGAATAACTTACCTTGTCAAATTTAGCTGCATAAATTATCTGTTCTAGATTTCTTGGCCTCAGTTAGAACACTAAGGGCCAAAAATTAGTAAAGGGTGTTTACCATTTTGGAGTCTAGTTGCTAAAAAGCCTTAACACTGTAATGTGTTAAAAAAGTGCCATTTATTCAGTCTGGGAGGTGAAAGTGGATGATCTCTTCTTCACCTGGGTGCTTGGCCTGGAAGGTCTTCCTGCTAGTTTACTCAAGGAGTGGGGTCAGCCTGGAGAAAGTTTGAATTAAGGTTGATAATATTTGCCTTCCTCTTGTGCTCTGAAACTATTCCTGACTCTGTAGCAGCTCTGAATATAACTACAGATGAGGACTGAAAGGACCATTAAGTCTACCTGATTTGTTTTCTTTTGAAGTGTCCTAGACCACAGTTGATCCCTTGCTTTCTCATCATTTCTAAACAACTCTCAGATCTTCTCTTATCTCACACTTTGCTTTCTTGAATTCTTTTTTTTTTGTTTTGACTTTCACAATCAGCCCTGGGAAGTTATATCTCACTTTCATCTCTCTTTAGGTGACAAAATATTTTCTACTGTTACTCCTGACTCTACTCAGGGTGAGTCTTGTGTAATTCAAAAAAGCACTGAATTGTCAATTTAGCAACCAAAACCTTTCTGAAATCCCAAAATATCCTAGAACGTATCTCATCTGTTTTTATTGCCTCGTCCACTTCCAGTTTTGCTAGTACCACGTACAGAAGAAAGAACTTAAAAATATAGGAGTATACAAATTGTCCGATAATCAACATAGTTAGCAGTTCAGTTGGTGGTACAATGCTCTAGGCAAATTTCATCAATGCTCTTGCTGTGAATGCTACACTGCCTTACAGTAAGTGTTTGTGTTAAATTTAAAATTGTGACCTTGATTTTCAGGCTCATGCAAGGGAATGAGTCAAGTTATCTGAAAAACAAACTTGAGCAGAGCTGTAGGCAGGCAATTTGGCACCTTTGGCCAAGTGAAAAAGTACACTCTCACCTATACATGACACCCAACATCATGAGCTGGGAAACTGTTAAATGTTGTTGATTTTTTTATTTAAAACATAAGACTTATTATACATAATCTATAAGTAGACACAAGAGTGTGACCTTTAGGTCTGTATGGATGTGATCCATAACCCCTACCCAACTGATTAGTGATCTAAGCCTTGTTAAGCAGTAGGAGTTGAAAAAGTAGTGTATGATGCTAGTTAAGAATCTATTTAGTGGAAATTCACTGGCTCTTTGGAAACTGTTAAACTTTGGGGAAATGGGTACCTATCCTTAGGCATAGTTGTTGTTTTTTTGTTTTTTTTTTTTTGGGGGGGGGGGGGCAGGGGAGGCATGGATCCTATGAGAAGTCCTGAGAAGTTTACAGCTATCAAACTTATCAAAAACAATTCAGAATATATAATTTTTGACTGTGACCAAAAACATTTGATTTTAGAGGATATTAGTAGAAATGTATGAACACTATAAATAAAACATCAGCCATTTCAAAACTCACTTAAAAACTGTTTTTTGGCAAGTGATTTTTAAACTGTAAGTTAAATATTCCCGATAGCCTTTATCAGAGGACTTACTGGCTTTAATGAGTATGCATTATTTTCTTCTACTGAATTAGCATGCGTAGGCCCCTGGCTGTAAAAATATGCGTAGCTTAATACATTGGCACCCAAGTTTCCCTCCACACATTTGTCTTTTTCTTCTATCATAGCCTGATTTACTAAGGCTTTTCTCCCATTCTGCACCTACTGATAAGCAGCTTAATAAATCAGCACTCCTAATGGCATTATGGCATTAAGCCATCTCTAAATTTCTTCTTTTCAACAACCTATCTGAATAGTCATGCTAACTTGCTTTCCTGCACTACTTATTTTTTCTCTGCCTCATGCTTTTGCTGTCCTGATTATTGTTCCTGCTT
The DNA here is from genome assembly GCF_901001135.1 of Rhinatrema bivittatum. Classification (NCBI taxonomy): domain Eukaryota; kingdom Metazoa; phylum Chordata; class Amphibia; order Gymnophiona; family Rhinatrematidae; genus Rhinatrema; species Rhinatrema bivittatum. The sequence goes on along the minus strand of NW_021820824.1, from coordinate 60,000 downwards.
TCCCTATCTTTTCTAGATATTCTTCCCCTCCTCCTCCTCCTCTTTCTGAGACTCTTTATACCTTTTGGATACCGGTAACTTTCAAACTGGAGCGCAGGTACACGTCGGTGCATGTACGTCGGCCCACCCCCAGGGACACAGCATTTTATTAAAATAGCCTGGCTGCATGCACACATTCACCAAACTTTTGGCCGGATTTTAAAAGGGTTACGCAGTTAAGTTAAGCGTGTAACCCTTAAAAAAAAAACCCTCCATGCGCCAAGCCTATTTTGCATAGGCTCAGCGGCGTGCGCAAGCCCCGGGAAGTGCATAAGTCCTGGGGCTTGCAAAAAGGGGCAGTCGGGGAGTGTAACTTTTCGAATAAAGGTGGGGGGGGGGGTTAGATAGGGCTGGGGGGGGGGTGGGTTAGGTAGGGGAAGGGAGGGGAAAGTGCTGGGGGGTGAAAGGAAAGTTCCCTCTGAGGCCACTCCGATTTTGGAGCGGCCTCAGAGGGAACGTGCAGCACGCTGGGCTCAGCACGCGCAAGGCGCACAAATGTGCACCCCCTTGCGCGCGCTGACCCCGGATTTTATAAGATAAGCGCGGCTACGCGCATATCTTATAAAATCCAGTGGACTTTTGTTTGCGCCTGGTTTGCGAACAAAAGAACGCGCATGCGTAATTTATAAAATCTACCCCTTTATGTAGGCACACGTAAGTGTGCACAAAAGCTGCCACTACCATGTAAACTGGGGGATTTTAAAAGGGGTGCAAGCTGAGACTTTTCCCAGTTTTACCTGTTTGTCCCCAGTTTGCCGAGTCATGATATAGGTCCTCAAAGCTCCCCCAGTTAGCTCCGACCCTTAAAACCCCACAGATCTTCCTATTTGTCTTTATTTTTTAACTTACACATCCTCCATAGCAGAAGTAAAGTTAAGTGGAGGGGGACCTCGGCGTACATCAGATTGTGTAAGTACTTATGCACACATCTCTGGTTTATGCCCGGAAATGCCCCTGCCCACCTGAGACCACACCCATTCCCCGCCCCCTTTTGAAAACTTCCGAGATGTGCATGTTACAGAATACACACTGCTTTTAAAATCTGCTCGGTGTGTGTGAGCCTGACATATTCACTCATCCCCTAATTAATGCAGGCATCAGGCTTTTAAAATTCAACTTTAATCTTTTAGTCCTTACTTTTTCAGCTGATTCTTTATTTTAGCTTTTTCAGCTAATTCTTTTGAAAACCGCAATGGAATGTTATTACTCAATTACAACTAGTGTAACTAGTTTCTAGTGAAATAAGTGTTACAGAGGTTTAAAGCAACAAAGTTAAGTACCTTCTTTAGATGTACTTTCAAATGCATAGAGGAGAAAGTTCAATACAAACTATACTATGGAAAATTAAAGCTGGGATATTTAGAATATGTTAAATATTGATTTATATATTCCATTGCTGACATTGCGAACTTGTAGGAGAAATAAAAATAAACATATATCCATTTTCCCATAGCAAAGACTCTTTCACACAGGTCATTTAAATCAACTCTTATTTATGTGAAAAATACTTTCCCCACATTTGTTACATACCATTTTTGGAGAGAATAACTGAGAGATACTCCATGTAGAAGGAGTTTACGAACAATAGCTGGCTGGGGGTCTGCGTTGTCCGAAAGCTGAATGTGATGACTTCTCTGGTAATCATTGTGTCAGCATAGAACGAAGATGGATGGGAACTGGAGGCATTTTTAGCTATGGCATAGTTGTCTTGAAAGCTGTACAGTACTGAGGCTCCAGCTCCAAAATGTGCAGATACTTCTGAAATCATATGCAATTACTTAGGTTATCTCCTCAGAAGTTTAAAGTAATATTTATAACAGAAAATAGGTCTAATTCTTTTGTTTCAGGGTTCTTTGAAACAATTTTAGAAGGCCCCTCAAATTAAACAAATCCTATTCTTTTAATTTGTTTTTCCCCCCATTCATTTCTATGGCCAAAAAAGACTTTAGAAAATAACAGATGCATATGAACATAAGACTTGCCATACTGGGTCAGTCCAAAGGTTCATCAAGCCCAGTATCATCTTTCCAACAGTGGCCAAGACAGGTCACAAGTACCTGGCAGGATTCCAAGGGGTATATAGATTCAATTAGGTATTTTTATGGTACAGCTATTAGCAACCAGCCTAGTGAGTCACGTATACCTTGTCAGAGCTTGACAGCACATGTTGTCAAGGAGACAATGTATCACAGTTAAGCATTTGTCTAATCCAACCTATCATTGCTCTGCAGATCCAGGAACACTAATCTTAAAGACTAAACATGTCTGAGATACTGTGCAAAGTGTGCATTCCATCTGTAGTCATTGTCATGCCTGTCTGATGCTTGACAATCAGCTGCAAAACCCCTAGTACCACCATAATGGACTTGCTGCCTCATGTCTAGCTGCCATATCCCTAATACTAACATGGGAGATTTACTAGCATAGTGATAGAGAACTCCAGTCCTTGAATGCTACAAATAGGCCAGGATATCTACAATGAATATGCATGAAAAATATTTGCATGCACTGCCTCCATTGTATGCAAAAATATCTCATGCATATTCATTGTGGATATCCTGAAAACTTGGTCTGTTGTGGCACTTGAGGACTGGAGTTCGCCATCACTGTGCTAGTACATGCCTATCTGCCATGTTCCTAATTCAAGTATAAGGGACTGGTTGGCAAATGCTTGCCTACCTACCATGCCCCTAATTCTACCATGGGGGACTTTTTGGCAAATGCCTATCTGCCATGATCCTAATATCATCATGGGAAACTTGCTGGCACATGCCAACCTGTCATAATATTACTGTTGACCTCTTTTGGAGCCCTGTGAGTTCTTCCTACACTTCATTTATTCTTATTTAGGGTATTAGGTCCCCAGAAAAAAAAAATGGAAAAAGTAAAAATAAAAAATAAAAAATACAAGTTTCACTACCACAGCATGACATCTGTTCTAAAGTTCTTCCTTTTCTCCAACCTCTCCACTGTCTCAGTTTGGTTCTCCCACCCTATTACATGGTTGATTATAATGGGGTGGTTTGTCCAAAAAAGCCCTCATTCATGCACAACAGAAGAGTTGCTCAAGATTAACCATTTTGATTTTCTGAATTTGATTCCAGAATAGTGAGAGAGATTTCATACAAAACCAGAAAATCAGTAAATGGAACAGACTGAGCTCGGCAAAAGAATATGGAGAAAGGTTTCTAAATAAACAACCTTCGCCACTTTCCAGGAAAACCATGCTACATTCATTAAAGAAACCATAGAGATGTCCTACATGTGATAACCATCTACTTCAGAAAGCCCATTTCACAAGAAAATCAAAATTCCACCCAGCAGCTAGCTCAGGTTCAAGCATGGGAAGTAAATAAAGGCATATTTCAATAAAATTATTCTTATCAAAGATCATTTTCATATTCTGAATTGGACAATTGGCAATGTACTTCAAAAGAATGACTGGCATCTACCATGCTACTCTGCCTTGCTGCTGCTATACTCCTCAATGATATAACTTAGGGTTCATTGTGCTACTCAGCATTGCATCTTATACCTTGGAGTTTTCCTTGCCATTGTGTCTTGCTGTTGTACCCCAGACCTTACACCTTGAATTGTTCTTGCTAGTCTGGGGAGCTGATTTGCACCTCTCACATTGCTTTGATGTCTTGAAGCCACTCTTTGAGCTGCTTGGCCCTTTTATCAGTGCCTGACTTAGTGTTTTTCCTGATGCATTTTCTGCTTTATGTCCCCATCATGGTATCTTAGGTTGCTGATGCCAATTTTGGTGCCACTTTGCCTATCATGATGCCATTACGGGTTGAATTCACTGTTGCTGGTACCCCTTTTAGAATCTTGGGATGATCTTCCATTCTCCCGGAGACCCTGCGAGGCCCACCTAAGTCCAAGTGGCCCATGTCCCTACGGGCTCCTCCCGGGGGGATCTCGGGCTTCCAGTGGTGAAGCTCTTCCTAGCCTCTGTCTCCTCCAGTGCTCCACGCCCTGGGGCAGTTACCTCCTGTTCCTTTCAGGAGCCATTCCATCCCTGCCCCAGGACAAGGGTCCACCCCCGAGCGCAACACTAACCAGCCCTCCACCTCCCTTCCACCCGAGGTCCAACGGATTGGCTCTACTGGCTGAGCCTGCTACGTGTCCCCAAATCTCCCTGCATCCAAATACAAATAAAATATAGAGATAGTTTCTACCCTTCCCCCTATCCCTTGCTCCAGGGTCCCATTTGGAAAGTCAGTGAACAGAGATTTGAATGAAAGAAGCTTGCAATGTATTTACCAAGTAGCAAGCCATCACCATACCTCCCATCCTCAAAGTGCGCTTAAAGTATTGATTGTTACAGGATGTAGGCATCATGGGTGGCTACCAGATACCTAGGAACCACATCAAAACTGTGCATATGTACATTGCATACCACTTGCACCCTGAAGGAGTGGAATAGCTTCCAGTTTCAGTAAGACTCTTCTTTCTGACAGGGTGGGATGATGGCTATATGGGTGCAGTCAATTGCCCCTAGGATACAGGGAAACTGTACCATGGCATAGGTATCCCTCATTAGGTCTTGCCATGTTTGCCTCTGTGTAGGGATGCTGATATAAGCATTAACGTGAACTGTGCATGGTTTTTAGCAACTGGTGCAAGTACCAGGATATTCCTCTTACAACACTGACTGTAGTTTGTACGGAGCCAGAAGCCATGAAATGGAGGGAACTCGGGAGTTTCACAAAACTGGTATGACATTGACCTGGCTGTGACTGGTTCAAGCTCAGCTTTGAGCTCTTCATATTAAGTTGCTATGTCCACAAAGATTTAGCAGTACCTCATGATCACCTTCTCCTCTGAAAGACCTAGCAATGTGTTGCAGGGATGAAATATTGACTTTCCCCTGCTACCCACCTGCACTTGCTGCTGGTCTGTCCACTTCATGGGATCCTGCATCAGGGATATCTTTGCCTTCCTTCCATCTTGCCACTGCTGATTAGCAGCCTAAAATATCCAGTGTACAAAACCAACTATTCTGGCCAAACATTTTGCCAAAAGGAAGCTTAGCCATACAGAAAGAGATTTTTTTATAGGTCCAGAGCTAAGTAAGCATGTCTAGGGAATTTGGAAAAAATAACACACAAAATTGGAAGTTTTTGTGTGATATTTGGGGCTAAATTCCAAACAGCTTCAACTCCAGAGGTGTAGCTATTTTTTCAGCTTTGCACAACATTTGGGTTAACAACATGCATAATTTTACTGTGGGAATCTGAACGTGGCCTTCATTTGCATGATTTGCGTATGGTTTTCTGATTAAGGGAATTGCATAAAATTAGCAAAACAAAATTACATGACATTCAAATTCCACATAGTAACAGAAAGTACAAAGCAGTAACAGTGAATACCTCATGGTAACAGCCAAATAAAGCAAGGAAATAGTGATGACCATGTACTGTTTTGTTACTACAGCTTAGTAAATGACCTCCTAAATTTAAAAAGCCCATACAGAGATAAGATTGTACTGTGTACAATTCTGATCACCACATCTCAAAAAAGATATAGTTACTGTGTACAATTCTGGTCGCCGCATCTCAAAAAAGATATAGTTGCAATGGAGAAGGTACAGAGAAGGGCAACCAAAATGATAAAGGGAATGGAACAGCTCCCCTATGAGGAAAGACTAAAGAGGTTAGGCTGAGGGGGGATATGATAGAGGTGTTTAAAATCATGAGAGGTCTAGAATGGGTAAATGTGAATCAGTTATTTACTCTTTCGGATAAAAGGACTAGGGGACACTCCATGAAGTTAGCATGTGGCACATTTAAAACTAATCGGAGAAAGTTCTTTTTCACTCAACGCACAATTAAGCTCTGGAATTTGTTGCCAGAGGATGTGGTTAGTGCAGTTAGTGTAGCTCTGTTTAAAAAAGGATTGGATAAGGTCTTGGAGGAGAAGTGTTGCGCGTCCTGGCCGCGCTGGTGCCATGACTGGGCCTGCTCACATCAGGCTCCCTCCACGAGGCCTGGTCCGCCCTCCCTCATAGCTGCAGCCAGCCCATGGCATCCCACGGCGCCTCCAGGCCCTTCAGGGCTTTCGACCTTGCACTGCTCCTCACAGCGGGGCTCGGCATCCTCTGCAGCATCGTGGTCGCCCCTAGATGCACGCTCGCGGATTACCCAGTCTTTTAAAGGGCCAAAAGAGGGAAACTCCTCTTTTGGCCCTTTAAAAGGGCTAAAAGAGGGAAACTCCGGCCCCTGTCACATGGAGGGAGCACTGGATGGCCAGCGCCATCTTTAAAAATGGTGCGGGCCATCCAGTGCTCCTACCATATGACAGGGGCCAGCCAATGGCACGGATACCCTGTCACATGGTAAGGGCAAAGGGCCATCGGCGCCATTTTGATTAGTGGCAGCCGACAGCCTGGGAGCAGCAGATTACTCCCGGGACCCCCACTGGACCACCAGGTACCTGTAAAATGTTTTTTGGGGGGTTGGGAGGGTGGGGGAAGCAAAGGGATTAGTTTTAAAGGATCGGGGTGGATTTAGGGGTTAATTTTGTGTGCCGTTTTTCCCGCCCTCCCCCAAAACGATAAGAGAACCCCCACAATCAATATCGTGGGGCTTTCCTATCGTTTCGGCGGAGCCCCCGATTTATGACGATTTTGAAAATATCGACGATATTTTCAATCGTCCGAAGCCCGATTCACATCCCTACTTGCCAGGTTCTTATGGCCTGGATTGGCCACTGTTGGAAATAGGATGCTGGGCTTGATGGACCCTTGGTCTGACCCAGTATGGCATGTTCTTATATTCTTAAGATATGCACAGAAATCTGAGGTGAAACTCAAACCAACAAATTTCAACCTGGTTCAACTTTGACATAATATTCAGAATGTCTTCGATTCACTAAGAACATTTGGATAAACTCTAACAAATTCAATGCATATTAATAACCACAGATTTACTGAATTAGGGAAATACACATCAAATCTGTTTACAGTAGACCTGTTGGAATGGGCTAATCTATTCAAACTCCAATGCAGATCTACCAATTTGAGAAGGTCTATGTTGAATTTTGTTTTTAGAAGTAAGCAGAATTAATTTGAAGCATCAATAAATTTATTTTTTATTTATTTATTTATCATGTTTTGTATACCATCATTTGGTTTTGCCATTATAACAGTTTACAGTTATCAGGAAATGTGTTAGTTAAACATCATCACAACGGATTGCCAACACAATGGTTGACAATTTCAGGATTTGTGTGTTAGTTAATACAGCATGCTCAAAGGAAGATAGGGAAGGGTAACAGGATCAGGAAATTGGGTAGGTATGTAACTGGGATGTATAAATACAGGCTTTCCAGGATCAAGATACAACTATGATGTGGTTTACAATTATGATGTGGTTAGATATACTTGAGATTAGTTAAATAAAGCTTTAAATGGTAGTAGATATTTTGTTGTTCATGAGATGGAAGGATGTTTCTTTATGGTGAGCTGTGTAGGTGTCTGGTTGTGCAGTTGACAGCGTGAGTTTAAGTAGGCTTTGGTAAAAAGCCAGGTTTTCAGTTCTTTTTTGAAGGTTTTTATGTTGGGTTGAGTTCTTAATTCGATTGGGAGACCATTCCATAGTGTGGGGCTAACGATGGATATGGCTCTCTCACGGGTTGTGTTTAGTTGTGTAGTTCTGGCATGAGGGATTTTGAGGAGGCCTTTATTTGTTGAGCGTAGGTCTCATTTTGGAGCATGGAGTTCAATAGTTTTTCTTATCCAGTTGGATTGTTGTCCTATGATTAGTCTGTGCAGAATTGTTAGTACTTTGTATTCTATTCGGTATTTTATTGGGAGTCAATGTAGTGATATGAGAATTGGAGTAATATGCTCATGTTTTTTTGTAAAGCTAGTTTGCCCACAAAAAAATCAACAAACAGTTCATGCATCTCTCAAAAGTACATTCTGATACTTTGCAAGATAGTCTTCTTCAAATGACATTACATTCAGAACTAATTACATTTGAACTAATTATTTGAAATTGCTGACCATCTTTCAACTACTGCAGGTTAAACTCTATCAGTACAGGCCCATTATGCTAAAAAGTAATACAATGTATTCTTTTACTTAGTTTTTCTTTTCTTATTTAAAATTTTGTTAAAATAAATATGGCAAAATAGAATTAAACTGCAATATTTACCCAATTAGTTCCCTAAAAATCTGCATCTGGCCACAGGGATCTAATTGGTGACAAGTTCAGGATACCCAGGCCTTTCTGACTAAAGCCTACTATTGCCAGATTGCTATCTGGGAAATGGGATCCAATATCAGAAATAATTTTAGCTGGTCAATTTAACTCATTTTTAAGTATTTACATAAGAAAATTAGTTCTTGGTTTTAATGAATTCTCATTTTAAATTAAAAAAAAATGGATAGAGAACAATTAGAACATAGCCCTTTAGGGAAATCCATAGGAAATGCATGGTAAGGTTCAACAAAACTAACCACTAGAGCTTGACATAAAAGCAAAGACTACAACATGAATAAGAATCAGTGAGACAAAAAAAATACTGAATACAGGGAATGTATATTTTATCTCACGATCTTTATTTCAAAACAGTTTCATGGAATGAAAATGTATTGAAGATTCTTTCAGAAACCCTCAGGGGCAATTTTCAGAAGGTTTATCTAAGTAAGTTCAGGACTGAGCTACACAAACCACAGGTTGGTGCGGACAGCACCTCTGATTTATCTAACTAAGGGCCTGATTCACTAAACTGTTTTCCTCTAGACACAGAATGGGAAAAAAAAAGCCTTAGTGAATCAGGCCATAAGTCTTAAGCCACACAAAATTTAGCCAGATAAACTGGAGGCACCCCAGGATGGATAGAACTTCTTTGCCTAAGTTAGCCAGACAACGCCTATATTCAGCGATATCCAGCTAACTTATCTGGAAAACTTTAGAACTGGTGGAGAGCCGTCCTAAAGTTAGCTGGATAAGTAAAAAACAAAAAAACCATAAAAAACAAAACAATTGGCGGAGCAGCAGCCAATCCTCCCACTCCCCCCCCCCCCAATCAATAAAAAATACCAGACTGAGCACCCCTTACTTATTTATTTATTTGGGATATTTATCTACCGTCATTCCATGTGAGAATCAGCCCTTACTTCCCCATCCCAATAAAAATAAAATTATAGTGCACCAAGTGGCCCTCTTCATGCTCCAAATCCATACACCTAAACTTTCATCCCCTCTCAAGAACCCCAACAGGCTCTGAAATCTAGAGTGGGAGGAGTACAGTCTCCTACCTCCTTCCGTGCTCTAAATATATGTGACTGGAGCTCTGACATGAAGCCTTCAACATTCACCTTCAACCAGCTATAATTTCATTTTGACTGGGATTGGGAGGGGGCATTGCTTAGTAGAGACGTGAATTGTGTGATCGATCGTCTTAACGATCGATTTCGGCTGGGGGGGGGGGGAGGGAATCGGATCGTCGCGGTTTTTGTAAATATCTTGTAAATCGTAAATCGGGGGGAGGGCGGGAAAACCGGCACACTAAAACATCCCTAAAACCCACCCCGACCCTTTAAAATAAATCCCCCACCCTCCCGAACCCCCCCAAAATGCCTTAAATTACCTGGGGTCCAGTGCGGGGGTCCCGGTGTGATCTTTTACTCTCGGGCCTGCGGTGCGTTGTAGAAATGGTGCCGGCTGTCATTTGCCCTGTCATATGACAGGGCAAAGGTAGCAAAATGGCGCCGGCGCTACCTTTGCCCTACCTTTGCCCTGTCATATGACAGGGCAAAGGTAGCGCTGCCGCCATTTTGTTTTTTGTCCCCCGACATCAGGAGCGTAGGAGATCGCTCCCGGACCTCCGCTGGACCCCCAGGGACTTTTGGCCAGCTTGGGGGGGCCTCCTGACCCCCACAAGACTTGCCAAAAGTCCAGCGGGGGTCCGGGAGTGACCTCCTGCACTCGAATCGTTTTGCCGTACGGCCGGCGCCATTTTGCGCAAAATGGCGCCGGCCGTACAGCAACACGATTCGACTGCAGGAGGTCATTCCCGGACCCCCGCTGGCCTTTTGGCCAGCGGGGGTCCGGGAATGCCGGCCATTTCTACAAAAAACAAAATGGCCGGCGCCATTTCTACGACGCACCGCAGGCCCGAGAGTAAAAGATCACACCGGGACCCCCGCTCTGGACCCCAGGTAATTTAAGGCATTTTGGGGGGGTTCGGGAGGGTGGGAGATTTATTTTAAAGGGTCGGGATGGGTTTTAGGGTTGTTTTAGTGTGCCGGTTTTCCGCCCTCCCCCTTCCCCCGATTTACAATTTTTGACGATAAATCGGGGAAATTCCTATTGTATCGCGCTTCTAACGATTTTTGACGATTTAAAATATATCGGACGATATTTTAAATCGTCAAAAAACGATTCACATCCCTATTGCTTGGCCCACCTCTATTTGCTTAGATAGTTTGGCAAAGGGGGGGGGGGGGGTATGGCCATGGTTTACTGTGACAAAGTTACCCAGATACAGTAACTGGATATGGACCTATCAGTAGCACCTCTATTTTTTTTTTTCAGAAATGTACCACTTTCTCAGATGTGCTTTACTTACCTTTCTTACAAAATGGTCCAGTATAAGCAGAGGAACTGCAGTCACAGGAGAATCCATTGTATTTCTCTTGACATTTTCCTTCATTGTGGCACAGGCTCCCATAGCTGCTGCAGTGCCCAGGACAACCTGGTGCAACACCTGGTGTGATTTTTGCTCTTTCTTCCAAATCAATGGCTATCCCATTTAACTTTAAAGAGCGAATACAACCTAGGAAGCCTTTCTGCCTGGAGGCTGTACCACCTAAAAATTGGAAATAAATGAAAGTTAAAAAAGACTTTTAGGACATGCAATCTCAGGGAACCATGATAGAACTCATAATTTTTTTTAGATGGAATTTTTGAATGCACAATTGAATTGGATTATTTTAAAAGTATAAGTTGATTACAATTTTTTTAAAGATATATTCATTAATGATGACTTTAATTCCAGTTTATTCTCTTTATAATATTGTCCTTTGCTGCAAAGAGATCCAAAAGGGAAGTTTATAAGGGTCTTTCAATAATACTTAAGAATGTGAAATACTGCCTATGACCAGACGAGTATGTGGTCCTCAGGCGAGAAAAGTGTATTTTAAAAAGCTGCAAATTGCTTGTGTGTGCACCAAAAATAAGGGGAAGGAAAAGGGTCAGGGCATGGGTATTCTGGGGCGGGGCAAACACTTCCGTGCATAACTCTATATTTTAAAACCAAGACCACGGTGCACATTGGCTTGTTAGCCACGTAACTTTACTGCTGCTCTTGATGAAGAGCAAATCTGTAGATCTTGAGTTTTAGGGCTTACAGTGCAGGGTGAGGGGACTGGTCAAACAGGGGGCATGCAGGATGAAGACTAGAAGGATCTGGAAGACCTCAATATTAACTGGGCAAACTGGTGAACTAATTGGAAAAACTGGGAATATCCTCGTATGTTTATATTCATAAATATTAATATTAATATGTTAATATTCATGCATTAAAGCTGGCAAAGTCTTAGAGAACATACGTGAAGTAGGTTTGCTAGAGTAATCTCTTAAAATTAGGAGCATACTTACATTTAGTAGGTACATTTTAAATCACACACATGAGCAAGGGTACACATGATTTAAAATTAAAGAGTATGTCTGTTCGCACACCAACATGTGCACTTACGGGTGCACGCACGCTCATTTTAAAATTAGCCTGTTTGTATGTACATGCTTCTCACAGCATCATTAGACAGATGGACCCTGCCCCCCTCAAGACACCACCTTTAGTGGCTGAACCCCTTGATTCATCTTCCACCCATTCAGAATGAATGCTTATCATTCTGGATGATCACCTCATCTTTATTGGCAGGGGTGGTAGGCATGAAGTTGTAGCAAGCAGCAAATAAGGAATTATTTTAGTTTTCCAGAAGACTTTGTGAAGCACAGGTGGGATAATAATAGTGGAACAAAGTAATCACTAATCAATAATAAATCAATAAACTAATAAATATGGATCAATATATATTGCACAGCTTAGAGTAAGAGATTTTTATACACAATATTACTTTATACATTTTTTTTCTTCTCTAGTTTCTTAGTAACAAAGCATATCTCAGTAATAAGGCATATCTCACCAGGCATAGGCCTTCATTTCCATCTTATTATTAAAGTTATTATTTTTAATAGTATGTTATTATATTATCATTTTATCATTATTATCATTACAACATTTTATGATAGTGTATTTCTAATGTTTCTAATGTTTCACATGTTTTATTGTTTCCGCATGTTCATTATACCCATGTTTCATTGTATCCGCCATCCGGCGACAGTTCAGTTTCATGTAAACCAGTGCAATATGTATCCTATACAGGAACATCGGTATATAAAAGTTTTAAATAAATAAATAAATAAATAAATAGTAACAAGCTAACAGGGTCATTTATCAACTCATATTATGGTGTTTTCACATGCGTTAAGGCATTTTTGCATGTGAAAAATACCTTAAAGCATTCAGTAAGCACCATAACGCATTGTGCGATGCACATTTTTAAAAGGGGAGGGATTTCCACAAAAGTGGGCTGGCTTTGTGAACCCATAATGCATGATATTGCACAGTTTTAATACCAAAAATAACTGCACCTTTTTCAATTGTGTTAAGCTGTGTGATCTCATGAATTATGCCCATAATGCAATTGCAATTTTTTGACAAATTCCATTTTGGGCATTTTTAGGCTAGGGAAGGAGTGAGGGAGAGAAAAAGAGAAAGAGAGAGAAAGTGCCTCTGGGTGGCGCCATAGTAAGCAGCTATTTATGCTACTATAGGAGGCCCACCTAGTAACTCGAGGTGAGGTTTAGGTAGTAGTGTAGGGTTTAGGGGCCACTTTTACATGCAAAGTGAGATGTACGAACAGAACAGTACACTCTTGTACATAAGAACATAAGAACATAAGAAAATGCCATACTGGGTCAGACCAAGGGTCCATCAAGCCCAGCATCCTGTTTCCAACAGTGGCCAATCCAGGCCATAAGAACCTGGCAAGTACCCAAAAACTAAGTCAATTCCATGTAACCATTGCTAATGGCTAATGATGTCCTTTGGAGTGAGGAAACTCACACAACGATGAGATTTGTACAATATTCTCTCAAACTAGTTGATGTTACTCATCGTTGTGTGAGTTTCCTCACTCCAAAGGACATTAAACCTTCACAAGAGTGCACTGTTCTGTTCTTACATCTCACTCTACATGTAAAAGTGACCCCTAACCTCTACACTACTACCTAAACCTCACCTCAAGTTACTAGGTGGGCCTCCTATAGAGATATAAATAGTTAACTACTAGAAGAGCCTGGTAGACAGTCTCAGTCTCTCTCTCATAAAATAAGCACTTTATAGATAGGAAAATGCAGTTATGTAGGTATTAGTGCAAATGTTAATGCACTTTGCAGTATAACACACATGGTGATAAATAGGCTATTAACATACCCCTTTTCCTATCACATGTGATATTTACTGCAGATTGATAAATCTAAGCCTAAGATAAGAACAAGGGACATCTGCTTTTCAAACTGATAATGTCAGTGCTTAAACTTTTGGGATGCATGCACAGGATGTCTCTAACAAGCTATAGATGAGATATAAATCTTGTTGAAGCTGTGAGTTCTAATTAGACCAAGTGGCTTTGCAAAAGCTGAACTAGAGCCAGAAAATGAGAATATAAGGAAACGTCAGTGTCTTTAGATTATCAGATAGAGAGAAAGTGCCACTTGCAATCTCATTTAGGGAGATCTCTAGGCCTATTGTCTCTCAATTTCTTCACAGATACGTTGAGACTTGTAAGGGAGATATCTTTGTGTAAAATCTTTATTGCTATCTTTGTTACTGCAATACTATTTACTTTTATTGATCTATGTAATGTTTCCTGTGATGCTGCTTGTCTTTGCAGATTCTTTTACTATATTTTATCATGTTTAGTAAACTATTTGCTTTTACAAATCTTGTTTGTGCTATATGACATAATTAACACCATTCAGGCCACCGCTTACTGAAATGCTCCTAGAGAAACCATTTGACAACTGCAGTGGTGCCACCAGGAGAACTCTAGCCTCTTTCTTGCCAGGGAAGATGGAAGAGGGGAGCCTCTAGAATGATAACCACAATACCCAGAGGATCAAGGTGGGTTTTGGCTACTGGAAACTGTGGGTTGGGGGTTGTCTTGCTGCCTGATGCTTTTGAGAGTTACTGAAGCTGCACTTAGGGAACTTGATTGCTCTTCTGAATATGGATGTTCTTGATGGGAAAAGGGGGATGAAATGACTTCTACTACTTGGCCCTTTTACTTTGGGCTAGTTAATATGATGGATTTCATGGCAGCTAGTGTGGGCATTACCCATTTTTACATTCACATCCACATTAATACTGAGACCATAATATGCATTAGCATGCCATTTATAAAATGTATTAGGGATGTGAACAGAAACACTTTCAGTTCAGTTCATTTCAGCCTGTTAAAGAACATGTTTATCACAGCTGGAAAAAGTTATTTATTGCTTGCAGGAGGAGGAGTCACTATAAAGACTCCATTAATGCTATCTACTCCACTGTGAGGTACCCATTCATCCAAATACATGTACACCTTCTACTTACCTTCAGCATACCTTAGAACTAACATATTTACAGCTGCTCTAGCCATGTTTAAGTTAGGGTCAGAGTATTGCTGCAGTGACACAGATCATTAATTCCTATGAGAGATATTTTGGCATTGTTGGGATACTTTTCAAAGCTATTTACATACATTAAACCTGGTTTTATATTTATATATGGCTTTAAAAAATTCACTGGGGCTCTGTGTGTGCAAAAGCATGTGAACATCCTAGTTTTGGGAGTATTGTTGTGTGAACCGAGTAGTAGCATCCTTGAGGGCAGTGTTGGGGCAAAACTAACATTTGTGTGCATATGCTTTCATAGGTCAATTTTAAAAGTCCGGCATGCCAAAACTGGGAGCTACATGCACAAAACAGACTGGCGCGCACCGAGCGGATTTTATAAGCTGCCTGTGTACACGTATATCTCTCGCTGCATGCCCACTTCACGCCCTTTTCTTCACTTTTTATTTGTGTGTGCCTTGCCAAGGGATGAGCACGTAAATACTTATGCGCACTGGTGCACACCGGGGTACCATTCCACATAACTTTACTTTTGCTATGGAAGATATGTAAGTCATTAAACAAAAAAATCTAAGAAAGTCAGCGGGGTTTTTCAGGATTTGGGCTAATGGGAAAGAAGTGATATTAAACTAGGAGGGTTTGGAAAACGAATCCGTTAACTTGGCAAACTGAGAAAGAAACTGGGAAAAGTAGCAGTGGCTTCGGCATGTGTTCCTTGCAAAATTTCCATTAAAATTGAGCACACATGAATGCAATTTTAGGTTATTTTATAGCATGCACACATATACACATAAATGTTATAAAATGACTGTGTTGCTGGGCGCAGGTCAATGAACACGCACATATGTGCGCCCATCTTAGATTATAAAAAATGTGCTTGTAAGTGTATGAGCACAATTTATGCCCACTGAAGAATAGGTTTACATTTTCCATGCTTTCCCTTCCCTCTGTGGAACAGAATAAAACATGATCCAGGTTCCTGCACCTGAATCCTAAACATCATCTGTTACACATCTTGAAATTTAATCATGTGCTTACTGGACATCAGTTCATAACATAATGTAAAATAACATTGCTCATACAGAGAGCATCAGTACCTTCTCTCCAACAAATGCAAATATTCTATGCTAACCTGTCATAACCATGCAAAACCATTGACAAAAACAACTTTGACTGTACTCAAAAGACCTGTATCACAGTATGCCCTCAATTCTCTTCCTGTGGCAACAGTGACTTTCCATTTTCATCAGGTGTCTTTCCAGAGATGCTGTACAGTTTCTCACTCATAATTACACCCACAGAGACAAGGTCATATATATCACTGTGGGGCACAGAATCGCTGGCTGGTGTTGTAACCTTCCTATTTAAGAATACAACTAAAAGTCTTGTATATAGTTATTGCTTACTTGGAATGAGGAAACGATAGCTAGAAATATTTTCTAATTACATAGGTTAAAATTACAAATGGCCATATTCAGAGTCACTTAGCTGAATATGTTTTGATTTATCTGACTAAGTGGCAGTGGCTGAATAGCTCTCTGAGATCAGCAGCTACCACTTAACCAGATAACTATTTATCCTGCTAGTTAGCCAGCTAAGTGGTAGGCAGGGTGAGGTTGTAACTGAGAAGAGCTGAGTTAACTGGATAAGTTGGTGAAAGCATCGTCTTCTTTAACTTAATTTGTTTCAAATACTTTAGATGCGGCGTTGCAGCGTACGTGGACGCTGCCGATAACCCGTTGGGGAGGAGGCAGGGAGTCGTGGCCTCTTCCACTGCACAGCATTGGTGCGGGCCGATGAGCATGCATGGTCTCAGCCGCAGGTAGTTCCTTTGCTGGGGACGATTGCATCCCCCTGCCCCCTCAGCGGCTCTCCAGCCGGTGTGTTGGGGAGCGGAACAAGCGGCCTGTTTCTCAGGCTGTTTCACCCCCTCAGGAACAGCATGGTTTGCAGCCAGGGGAGTCTGGTTGTACAGCTTCACTGCGTTTTCATACAGTATACAGGCACTAGGATGGAGGACCGCGAAGACAATCACTCTGCCATGGCCCATCTGTCCATACCCAGGGCCTCTGTGTTTTTACCAGGGGGCCCAACCACATTGGCAACCAGGTATTCCTCCTGGTAGTAGCAAATGGAACTCTGGTTATGCTACGTGCCTGCATCACATGGACACCAGTGTGCTGGAACCGCAAGAGCCTGTGACGTCAGTTCCCCCGCTCTCTGCTCTGGTTTAAGCTGCACTCAAGAGCTCTAATACCCTGAACCCCTTTGTGCGCCCCTTTGTGCAGCACCGTAGTGTTGTTCAACTCTTTTCTAGCAGCAAACACAACCTCCCACAAAGGTACCCGCTCCAGACTTCCATATACCAACTACTTCCTTCCAGCCTCCCAGGCTAGCAGACAACCAACGCACCCCAGCTCCTGCTCATTCCAGCCTTTATCACCCTTACCAGCTTCATACCCACCAACTAAATCAAGCTGACCCGACCCAGCAATCATCCAACATTCAAACAGTTCAGAATTCTTCCTGCACCCAATCCGTCCTAGCAGTCAGTTCTGCTCTCAACCTGATCCTTTGTGCACCCCAATGCAAGACCTAATACCCAGCAGTACTTACTAGTCAATACCTTCTCCAGTAAACCTCAGTTAGACAGTCTAACCTGATTGAGACATCCTTTCTACCAGCCAACTCAGATACATCGTCTTCACGACTCCCATCTGTGGCAACACTTGACTACATAAGCTCTTAAGCCTTCTCCTCATGACTCAAGGCCACGCAATACCTATCCTACACAACTACTCCTTCACTAAGATGAGATCACCATTGCAGCACCAAAACAAATTCTATAGAAATCTCATTCCTGTCATGATCTCCCCTTTTATCCAACTCCTTGGGCTCACCCTATTCACGCTAACACTATTCAACGCCCAATCGATCACCAAGAAAACCCACATCTTACATGACTACCTTCTTGACTCCAAACCAGACATTTGTGCGATCACAGAGACTTGGCTCAAGCCGACAGATACTGTCTTAATAAATCAGCTTCCTACTCACCTATATGACGTATTCTCTATTCCTAGACAAAGGAAAAGAGGGGGAGGCCTTCTCTTGGTGGCCAAAAAAGATCTGAATCTCACCCTACAACCTATCAATATGATATTTAAACTAGAGGTAGGCCTGTTCAAATCTAAATCACTCCAAATCCTCCTCACATATCCCATATATCCCATCCCCCCCCCCCCCCTGGTTTTCTAGACTCAGATGCCTCACCTCTAGTTGAAGTCATAGCTAAATTACCTTATCCTGGATTCCCCAGCTATTATCCTAGGGGACTTTAATCTACACATCGATGTCAATCCCCTTTCATCCAACTGTGAAGCTTTCTTATCCTCCCTCTTGGCCATGGGCTTCAAACAACTTGTCAACCAGCCCACACATAAGGCAGGTCATTCACTCAACCTCATCTTCATAAACGCCAGCTTCATTCAACATTCACCCCCCTTATGTCTCCCAGTTCCATTGTCTGACCATTTTATCATCACCTCTACACTCAAGATGATAGGAAAATCTACCTCTTCACACACCCGCTCACCACCCTGCACTACAGGAAATCCTGCTCATCAGAAGTCCTCAGCAGTTCTCTGATCAAATAACTACCCAACTTGGATCTATCAAACCCTAACGCAGCCATACTCTCTTGGCTAAACATCACAGAAGCCATAGCTAACGAGTTATGCCCCTGCTCAACAAAGAATATTAACCCTGCTCAGAAAAACAAACAACCGTGGTTCTCAAAGGAGCTACGCTCATTAAAACAAGACTTGAGATAGAAAGAGAAGAAATGGCGGAAGACCCCTAACACCAACTCTCTAGCCATAAATAAAGCGGCTCTCCACCTTTACAGAATTACGACACTGCGAACAAAAAGAGATTTCTACACCCTCAGAATCCATGATCTGATATTCCAATGCGAAGGCACTCTTCTCCTAAGTTTCGGAACTTACTAAAACCACCACCTCATCTATCCCTGATGACTTAGCCCAATCAACAGCCAACAACCTGGCCCTCTTCTTCCAGAATAAAATTGCTAACACTCTAACAAGATTAACTTCCAGTCCTATCCCACCGCCTTTCTCCTCATTCTACCTTCCCAATTTGGAAGCTGTGTTGGAATCTTTCGAACCTACTTATACTATAGAGATTGAAACCATTCTAAAGAAAATGAAACCCTCCACTCACCCTCTCGACCAAATTCCAACCAAATCACTACTTCTAGTGCCAGATTCCATCTCTGAATATCTAACAGATATCATCAACTGCTCACTTTCACAAGGTATCTACCAGGAGGCTCTCAAATTGGCTACACTTAAACCCATACTCAAGAAACCGAACCTGGACCCTGATGACCCCAACAACTTTCGACCTATTTCCAACCTGCCGTTTGTAGCCAAGATCATGGAAAAAGTGGTAAACAATCAACTAACAAACTATCTGGAAGAACATAAAATTCTTCATCCTTCACAATACGGATTCCGTAAGTCACACAGTACTGAAACCCTCCTCATCTACCTCACAGACCACATTTTCATGGGCCTTGACAAAGGACACTCCTTCCTGCTAGCACTCCTTGATATCTCCATGGCGTTCGAGACAGTAAACCACGCCACCCTATTAAATCAACTATCAGATATAGGAATCACAGGACCAGCTCTCAGATGGTTTGATTCATTCATCAGCAACAGAGGATATAAGGTTAGAATCAATAATAAGGAATCACCACACACCAACTCTCCACTTGGAGTCTTCCAGGGCTCCTCTCTATCTCCCACTCTGTTTAATATCTATCTCCTCCCTCTCTGCCAACTGCTCACAACTCTAAGCCTGACATTCTATATATACGCAGACGACGTTCAAATTTTGATCCCCATCTTGGACTCGTTGGTAGCAGCAGTCAAGCAATGGGACACTTACCTGCAAATGATTAACCTCCTCCTCACAGGCCTTAATTTGGTGCTTAACACAGCCAAGATGGAACTCCTGCTCATCACTCCAGAAGACGGTCACGTCCAACAACAGTTGCTTGCTAACATCCAAATCTCTCAAGCTAGAGACCTGGGAGTCATTATTGATAGACACCTGGGCTTAAAGAAGTTCATAAACCACACTTCCAAGGATTGCTTCTATAAATTACAGGTGCTCAAAAGACTCAAGCCTCTACTATACCATCATGATTTCAGATCTGTCCTCCAGACTATCCTGTTCTCCAAGGTAGATTATTGTAACTCTATTCTACTAGGTCTTCCAGCATCCACGATAAAACCCCTCCAGATGCTTCAAAATGCGGCGGTGAGAATCCTGACAAATACTAATCGGAGAGAGCACATTACACCTATACTCAAGGATCTGCACTGGCTTCCAGTTAACTTCAGAATACTTCACAAATCCCTCACTATTATCCACAAAAGCATCCACCATCAGACCCCCCTTGACCTGCTATACCCGCTCAAACTACATACCATGGCGAGACCCATTAGGGAGGCTTACAAGGGATCTCTACACGCCCCCCCCCCCCAAACAAAGTCATTCACAGAACAACTATCAGAGAATGGGCATTCTCAACAGCTGGCCCTTCAATCTGGAATGCCATACCCCCGGACCTCTGGCAAGAAACTTGTCTCCTAACTTTAAAAAAAAAACTCAAGACATGGTTGTTCGGTCAAGCCTTCCCCTATCCCTAAACTAGCATTCCGTTTACATAATCTACCTAGCATTTCTTATGCAAAACCTAGACCAGCCTACTTTCGCATAAACATGACATAGATTAGAGACAGGCAACTCTAGCCTCCCTAAATACATTTCAGTATTTAGTATCTAGCTCTCCCTCTCTTCTTTTCCATTCCCAGTTGTTTTCCCTTGTTTTATTGTAACTTTTACTTCATCTGGTTATGGTTTAATGTTTATTGTTATTGCTAAGATCTTTGTTCTCTGTAAACCAAGTTGATTTGATTTGCATCAAGAAAGCCGGTATATAAAAGCTCTAAATAAATAAATAAATAAATAAATAAATACATAAATACATAAATGTCTGATATACTATCCATGTCATAGGGCACATAAGACATTGAGTTGTGGCTGACACACATGATGGCATGTAATTCAGAAATGTAAGTAAAAAATGTTTCCTTTTGTGCCCAGAGAGGCTCCCGTGGGGAGGGGGGGGGGGGGGGGATGGACAGGCAGCTGACCCCGTGGCTGAAGCCTGTTTGTGGTACAACAAAGAGGGTTGCACGACACTGGATTGCAAATACAAGCACATCTGCTCCACTTGAGCCACCAGTCACCCCGCCACATAGGGTACTAAGAAAGCCCGAAGAGGCAGGGGTGAGTAGCCCTTACATGCGAGCCCCGACCCCAGTTAGCTGGGAATGATTGGCATCAGGTCTTAGCCTCTATCCTAATAGATGTGCAACTGTTACATTACACCAGGGTTTCAAGGAGAGCTTCAGAATCCCATGTGAGGGTCCTCTGAATCCCGCCCGACACTCAAATGCACGCTCTGCAAGCAGGTTCACTGATGTAGTGAGAGAGAAGTTGGGCGTTGAAATTAGTCTAGGCAGGGAAGCATGTGGGGGTTGGGTGTTTGGCTTCCCTGACAGATGGCACGCCACCTCAGAAGGTCAACATCTGTCCCATGTCTAAAACCTACTCGTAGCGTAAAGAAACTGTTTGCTCCGACCGCAGCAAGTTTTAGCAAGCAAACATACTTCCTGTCTATAGCTAACAGGAAGTCTGCAAGGAACATATCTGCAGCAAAAGCTTTGCAGCACCAGCTTAGTTTATGACCTACTAGCATGTATGTGGTTTTTCACACCTAGATAGCTCAGTACCATTGCCTCATGACCAGCTAATGACCTCCCCCCTCCCTGCCTGAAGATTGACCGTTTGCACCTCTCTGCACCCACGTAGTAAAAGGTCAGCATAAACATTTATGTGGAAATATTGTAGCAGTAAACATGTGACGTATGTATCATATCAAATGCTATGAGATCATTTACAATAAAAGAGCAGCCTTCCCAAAAGCCTGGGAGAGCACGCTTCACCCTGAAGACCGTCTGAGGTGTTTTTATTGCGACAGCAGCAGGCCCCTTCCTCTTCCCGCCTTTTCACAAGATGAGCTTATCACCTCTAGCGATGGTGCATAAGAAAGAGCAGAGTAAATTCAGACTGATACACGATCTCCCCTACACAGTGGGCCTGGCTGTGAATGACATCATCCCACAGGAGGCATGAGCAGTCCAATATGCTTCCTTTGACAGTGCACTCAACCTCCTCAGAGACTGTGGGGAAGGGTCTCTTATGGTGAAGGTCAACAGAGTTTCTGGCTCTTGCCAGTGCATCCAGATGCCTTCCCTTTACTAGGGTTTTGCTTCGAGGGTGCTTACTGTTTTGATAAATGCATGGCTATGGGGTGCTCAGTTTCATGTGCACAACTTGGACACATTCAGAACCTTCCTACATTGGAAGCTGTCCCAGTGCACAGGCTTGACAGGAATCCTCCACTACTTGGACAATTTTCTGTTCATTGGACCTCGTGGCTCAGAGGCATGTCATGATCTATTTGATGGCTTTCAAAGTATGGCCAAATAGTTTTGCATTCCACTGGCAGCAGACAAGCTGGAACCATCATCTGATGTGCTTACGACTGATTAATGATTCCTTGATAGCAATGGTTCCTCCTGACCCCCCCAAGACTTGCCAAAAGTTCCTGGGGATCCAGCGGGGGTCCGGGAGCGATCTCGTCGTCGGCTGTCAGTAATAAAAATGGCGCCGATAGCCTTTGCCCATACTATGTCACAGGGGCTACCGGTGCCATTGGTCAGCCCCTGTCACATGGTAGGAGCTCAAGATGGTGCCGATGGCCATGTGACAGGGGCTGACCAATGGCATCGGTAGCCACTGTGACATAGTAATTCAGAGGCTATCGGCACCATTCTGAACGAAGCAGGCACGCCGGGCACGGAGAGACAAATCGCTCGTGGGACCCCGCTGGACAACCAGGGATGTTAGTAAGTCTTGGGGAGGGATCAGGATGGTGGGGGGGGGGGGTTGTATTATAGTTAATTGTAATGCTTGGGGTGGTTTTTAATTAAAAAAAATAAAATGTGCCCCTCTCCCCGTACAAACCCAAAAAATGGATTTTCCCAGAAGTTCGTGGAAAATCCGTTTCAGGGTTCGGGGCCCCTGACCCATGATGAATTAGGCAATTTCATTGAAATTGCCTAATTCGTGATAAACAAACCACATCTCTATTCTGCATTGAGTTCTCGCCGCATGTTGCATGAGCAAGCTGGATGCCACAGCCAACATGATTGCTCAGTTCTGTGAGCCTGTGATGTTTCCATCACAAATGGAAAGCTCAATATCAGGATTTGGAGATCCAAGAACTATCAACTCGGCAAGGGGCAATCAGACATATTAGCCCAAGTACCGGGCCTGCCTACGTGCCCGGTGGCCAATGCTGCACGATATAAGATGGTCAGACTCTCTGGAGGGGGCATAATTTCTATTGCATGTTAACTCACTCCCAGTATGCAAACACCAGTTTAACGCCATCCTTAAGCACACCCTGGACATGGCCGGTTTGAAGCCTGAGCAGTTCTGGACTCACTCTTTCTGAATCGGGGCAGCCTCAAGCGTAACGACATCTGGTTTGCTGGGCACCATCATTCAGCATATCACAGATGGTGTTCCTCAGTGTAGCTATCCTACATTAGGCAGGTGAATGAAATCCCGCATCCCATGGCACCATAGACACTGGCAGTTACCCTCAGGATCACAGCAGCATATTCTCCTATACCCCCCTGTGACATTGCTGCTAACTCCTTGTCTTTCAGGCCCTCATCAGTGGCATTGAGTGATATGGATCATGGGACATTCTTTTGTATTTTGGGTGGAGCACCAGGTGAAGAGAAATACCCTCGGCCAACAGCTGGGTATTACACCAAGAGACGGCATAGTGTGATGGCTGGGTCACGGAGCAAGTGTTGGGATCTTTTGGTTCCCCTAATATGGCAGCAGTTGACAAAATTCACCCCTCAATAGATACTAATCATACACCTTAGAGGCAATGACTTGGGAGTCACCCCCAGATGCCTGCTCTTAGATAATATGAGGAGTGATATCGCTGTCATCCTGTCTTTGATGCCCAGCACCACGCTCATCTGGTCGGAGATCATCCCTTGCCACCATTTTCTCAAATCACCACTCTGGATGCGTTGGATGAAGTTACTAAACAAGCAAATTGGGACTTTTTTCAAGCGCCAGGGTGGCGTGCACATAAGACCATGTCTGGATGTGTGTGGATTGCTCTGTACTGTTTTGTAACAATGAGGTGCACCTTTCAGATATGTGACAGGACCCATTATTGGTCAACTTTAAACGTGCCATACGCGGAGTCCTGACGGGGTCTTAGCCCTCGCCTAAAAGGACCCTAGCCATTAGCTGCAGCTAGGTGATGTGGTCCCGAATAAGTCGCCTGGCTATTCGGGCCCTATGGCGGGTGTATCTAGGCTGGGGGGAGGGGGAAGAGGTTCAGCTAGAGACAGTGCACAGCACATGATAAACAACAACAATGAACAATGTTAGGGGGGCTGTCTGTCGCCGGATCCGCTGGCCCCTGTGCAGCAACAGACCGGATGCCGAAACCCTTTGTTGGGGCAGTCACCTTGTTTGGATCTGGCAGGTGACCAGAACGCCCTGTGATTTCATCCCAGGTGGTGAAGGGCTTTGCTTGGTTGTGGGGGGCCCGGGGCTGGAGGTGACATGCCTGAACAGTGGAGGACCCTTGGATAGTATATCTATGTTATGGCTCAGGTATGAAGCTTGTTAACACTGTTTATTGTAATAAAACTGTGACCAATTTCATCCCACATCTGGTTTACAGTGTATTTTGTATATGTGAATGTGTATTACTGCGTCCTCCCCCTCTTTTCCTCCCCGGCAATGGACAGTTGCGGCTTTCTGGGTTAAAACATGTCGCCACAGCATGCATGGACTCCGCCGATATCCTGGCGCCATGCGCACAGTGAGCACCATGGAGGGGTGGGGAAACGTGGCCTCTTCCGCTGTGTGGCATCGATGTGAGCCAATGATGTGGCCAGCACGCCAACGTCGGCACCCCCCTCACTGATGCAAGCATGCCCGATCCCAGCTGTGGGCCCCTAGGGCTACAGGCAAGGGGAGTGGAGGAGGTCCCGGCATGAAGGCTCAGTCAAGCGGGGGCATGGGCAAATTAAGGGCTGACTCATTGGGCAATTCTGGCCCTGGGCCGTCCCATGTGGCGGGGCAGCCGTGTGGAGAGGAGGCATCTGACCGGGCTGTAGTGCCCCAGTCCCTTTTGCTTCCTGCCCACTTGCAGCTGCCTTGCTAGGGAAAACCAACCTACCCTACCCCCTTTTCATGTGGTACATGGGTCATCAGGATAGTTAGATTTTTATTTTAGCAAGAGATTTATATATATATATATATATATATATATATATATATATATATATATATATATATATATATCTGTTGCAGCTGGGGCAGGTGTTCCTGAGCCAGATTGGGGGGGGGGCTTTTCAACTAGAGACAGAGCACAGCACATGATAAACAACATCAGTGTGAGGGAGGCTGTTTGTTGCCAGGGCCCACTGGCCCCAGTGCAGGGACAAACAGGATGCCCACATTCTTCATTGGGGCAGTCACCTTGCTTGGACACGGCGGGTGACTGGAATACCCTGTGATTTCCTCCCAGGTGATAAAGGGCCTTTCTTGGTTGTGGTGGGCCCGTGGCTGGAGGTGACGTGCTGCCTGCACAGTGGAAGACCTTGGATAACTTGCCTATGTTATGGCCTGGGTATGAAGCTTGTTAACACTGTTTATTGTAATAAAGTTGCAGCCAATTTCATCCCACAGCTGGTTTTCAGAGTATTTTGTACATGTGAATGTGTATTAACACGTCCTTCCCCTCCCCCCCTTTTCCTCCTCGGCGACGGACAGTCATGGCTGCCCAGGTTATTTTTTTCAAAATCCTTAAAAATATCAAGTTATCATCAAAACAGTTTGGTTCAGAACACCCTAGTCAAGATGTTGTGTGTACTGAGATTGAAAAATCATATTTCACCTCTTCTAAAGCAGGAACATTGCTACCCATATAGGTGCAATGAAAATTTAAAATCTTAATGCTGGTATTCAAAATACTGCAGGAGGGTGGACCTAGTTATCTTAAAGGTTTTGGCATGTGCCTCTTTGAGAAGTTTCTTCTGCTCTCAAAAAGAGCTGCTGGTCCTTCCTACCAAACAAATGGCCCGGCTATAATGTACAAGGGTTAGAATGGTTTCATTGTTCTTCCAGCATTGTGCAGTGGCTTGCTGTGTAAGATCTAACTTCAAGGTGATTATTAGATTTTACATAAAGCCGTGACAGCCTGGTTATTTCAGCAGGTATACAGTTAAGATATGACTATTAAGGAATATGGCAGATTGTTTTTGAGATTATGAGGGGTTGATGTGTTAATAGTAGAGGAGGTAATGCTTTTAGATATTAGAGTAATGAGTTAGATTTTTAATTGGGGTATATTTTAACTTTATGTCCGTATTTTGTTTGATTTTAATTTATAAACAGATGCCTTAAGATAGTAGCGATAAATAAATGTAAATTGTAGATAAAATATTAATAATACATTTACACAAAGAGTACAGGATGACATTTTCACATGTCATTAGTCCTTTTGTAAAACAAAAAAAAACAATTCCTTTTGTGTTCTTAGCAGAGAAGAAACTGAAGCTGTGATGAAGGAATGACAGTGAGCAGTTAGGATCAAATTAATGGGCTAGAAGCAGAACATAGCCTCAAAACACAGCATGGTGTTAGGCTTGATGATGTTTTTATGAGATGACAGGAAATACTATTTTTATTTAAAATATTTTAAATGCAAAAATGATTTTAAAAAGACATTTGCGAAAAATGATTAGAAAATACAGCAACAAAGGAAAAACACCTAGTACTCTATACCGGACTGGATTGTCCCATATTTATAATTTATAATTTATAATTATCATTTGAATTTTGTAAATGCAAAAATAGAAGTGGATTTTGTAAGGTTTGATACTACAGTATGGGGCGGATTTTCAGAGCCCTGCTCGCGTAAATCCGCCCAAAACCGGGCGGATTTACGCGAGCAGGGCCCTGCGCGCCGGGAAGCCTATTTTACATAGGTCTCCCGGCGCGCGCAGAGCCCCGGGACTCGCGTACGTCCCGGGGTTCTCGGAGGGGGGCATGTCGGGGGGCGGGGCCGGAGCGTGCGGCGTTGCGGGGGCGTGTCGGCAGCGTTTTGGGGGCGGGTACGGGGCGTGGCTATGGCCCGGGGGCATGGCCGCGCCCTCCGTACCCGCCCCCAGGTCGCGGCCCGGCGAGCAGCAGGCCCGCTGGCGCGCGGGGATTTACGTCTCCCTCCGGGAGGCGTAAATCCCCCGACAAAGGTAAGGGGGGGGTGTAGACAGGGCCGGGCGGGTGGGTTAGGTAGGGGAAGGGAGGGTAAGGTGAGGGGAGGGCAAAGGAAAGTTCCCTCCGAGGCCGCTCCGATTTCGGAGCGGCCTTGGAGGGAACGGGGGGAGGCAGCGCGGCTCGGCGCGCGCAGGCTATACAAAATCGATAGCCTTGCGCGCGCCGATCCAGGATTTTAGTGGATACGCGCGGCTCCGCGCGTATCTACTAAAATCCAGCGTACTTTTGCTTGAGTCTGATGCGCAAGCAAAAGTAGGCTGATCGCGCTTCTTTTAAAATCTACCCCTATGTATTTCCACTCTGGATTTTCATTTTATTGGTTACTTACTGGGTAATACATCAAACCACATTAGGGCCATATGGTGTGATACATGGGGTCTAACTAACGTTAGATGTGCGATGTTTATCACATCATGCGTTAGCACGTAAATATGATAACGAGTATGCAAAAGCTAGAAAATTATAGAAATGAGAGATTCCTACCTTACTTCACGCAAAATAATGCATAATAACATGGGATTTAATGTGGGAATTAACAACACCTTTTTTTGGTAGTAGATGGGAAAATTTTTTAGCTAACCATAGTGGCCATTATCACAGATCGTGGCTATCATTATGTATAATAAAATTAGGATTTCTCTCAGACACAGCTACAAAGCCCTGATGGTCCAATAAAAACGCCTTTTCTTATTTGCCCTGTCTTCTTAAAGCTACAATGTTAGAGGGAAGTGTAGTAGTCATGGGGTCCTGGTGTTAGGATTTGTGGGTTTAGTGGACCCTTGGCCCAAGGTGAGAGTTGCTACAGCCTGAGGGGAGGAGCCCCACAGGTCCTCCCTGTAGGGAGGCGTGATCAGCAGTAGTAGGACACACAACTGTAGTATAGCGTAGTAACAGAGTCTCTGGTATGATGACGTAGGGGCTGCCCCGAGGAGCGGGGAAGAGCCGAGTCAGTCCTAGCAGCAGTGACATAGGCTACTCTGAGGAGCGGGGAAGTACAGAGTCAGATTAGCAGTAGTAATGGAGACTGCCCCAAGAAGCAGGGAAGCAGGAACAGAGTCACTTGAGTAGAGATGTACACGTGGCCCCGAGGAGCAGGGAGGTGTGCAACAGGTTGCTGATATAGCGACGTAGACCCTACCCCGAGGAGCGGGGAAGAGCGAAGCAAGTCACAGACGTGGAGACGTAGGCACTGCCCTGAGGAGCGGGAACTGCAAAGTAAGTTACTGGCATAGGCACTGCCTCGAGGATCAGGGAATTGCAAGGCAAGTCGCTCGTGTAAAGATGCAGGTGCTGCCCCAAGGAGTGGGGAAGTGCAGAGCCAGTTGCTAGTGTAGAGTTGTAGGCACTAGCATGGAACCGTAGACACTGCCCCGAGGAGCGGGGAAGTGTGGAGAAAAAGTCTCTGTAAGGTACTTCCAGGGCGGCCCTGGGAAGCAGAGAAGCCAATAGGCAGGATCTCTGGAGAGGCGCAGGAACCACCCTGAGGAGCGGGGCAGTCTGGAGACAAGTCTCCCGTGAAGCGCACACAGGCCCCTGAGGAGCAGGTACCTGAGCCAGAGTCTAGGAACCATGGTAGAGATCCAAGCAGGAATAGATGTCTGGGCAGCAGGCACAAGAACCAGTAGCGAAGGAACTAATTTCCAAGTCGATTAGTGCATGCCCCGGGTGGTGCTTATGAATCATGGCTTGTGATGTTATCAATAGGAGACGCCCCTGAGGTTCCCACCATAGCGTCCTTAAATGTAGACTCAGTGGTGCACACACGCGCCTAGAAAGGCCTGGCCACCATGAGAAGTCCTGGGAGGTAGACGGCACGCGTCGGGAGTGGCTAGCCACAGCCGCGAGTTCGCCCGGAGAGGAGAGCAGGGCAGCACATGACGTAAGTTGTGTTGACTGCCGGGCGGCCATGGCCATTGGTCATTACAGTACCCCCATTCCTAGGGCCACCCCTGGGAGTTTGGGTTTTTGAGGAATTGTGGCATGGAACTGCCTGATGAGATCCTTTTCAAAGATATTGGTGGCAGGCTCCCAGCTGTTCTCTTCTGGTCCAAAACCCTCCCAAGACAAGAGGTACTCCCACCTTTTTCCACGTTTCCTTACATCAAGGATGTCTTGAACCTGGTATGTCACGTCAGCCTCCGATGACAGTGGTTGAGGAGCTGGCAGTTTCTTAGAGAAGTCGGACAATTCCAAGAATTACAACAATGAAATGTGGAATGCGTTGTGGATTTTGAGAGAGGAGGGCAACTGGAGTTTGTAGGTGACCAGACCCTACCGGCGGAGCACCGGAAAAGTGCCAATGTATCTGGGAGCAAAGCGAGCCAATGGCAGTTTGAGTCAGATAAACCAGGTGCTGAGCCACACCTTGTCATCTAGTTTAAACTGAGGAGCTTTACGATGGTGTGTATCAAAGAATTTCTTTGACCTATGGGCTGCTTGTTAAAGAAGCTGCTTCATTATATTCCACAATTGATGCAGTTCCTGGGTAGTTGACTGGGCCACTGGGGAAGGAACAGATAGTGGAATCGGAAGCGGTGGCAGAGGCTGACGTCCATAGACCACTTGGAATGGGGAAGAGCCGATGGATGTGGACTGATGAGAATTTAAGGCAAACTCTGCCCAGGGAAGAAGGTCAGCCCAATCATTTTGCTGTAGATTCATGTATGCTCGTAGAAATTGTTTCAAGGTCCTATTGGTTCTCTCTGTTTGTCCATTAGCTTGGGAGTGATAAGCTGAAGTGAAATCCAAAGAAATATCAAAATTTTTGCAGAGAGATCTCCAAAACTGAGCAGTAAATTGGACTCCACAGTGTAATGGTTAGTGGGTTTGTGGACCCTTGACCAGATCTGCACCATCAGGAGATGAGGTCAGGAACAGAGGAGAGTTCTGGTTGGACTGTGGAAAGGTCCCGAGGAGTGGGGTAGGAGACACAGCAAGGAGGGATTCCCACAGTTCGTAGCTGGCTAGGAATAAGTACCTGGGCAGAGACCTCCAGAGGAGATGGTACTAGGCAAACCTGCAGCATGGGGAGCGCGACACAGAGCATGCAGGAGGTATACAAAAAGGCACCTCCAGGGGGTGGAGCCGTACAGCAAAGGAGGTACTAATGCAATGACGTAGGCAGCCCGAATCAGTGGTGGAATCAAGGGTGCACCCCGAGGAGCGGGAAGCACCAGTAGCCCAAAGTATACAGCGAGGGCACTATTCTGAGGAGCAGGAAAGTGCTGGCAGTCACAGCAGAATATGTGGAGATTTACCCGAGGAGTGGGGAAGCCCTGACAGTTACAGTAGAGAATGTTGGCAATGCCCCGAGTAGCGGAGAAGCACAGAGGTACAACTGCCAGGTGGTGAAGGTGTTCCCAGAGGTGATCCCACGGAGCGGGAAGACAGCAGGATAGGAATTACTGGAAGTTCCAGGGCCAGCCCGAGGAGTGGGGGAGGCCAGGAGACCAAATCTCCTAGGAAGGCACATGCTGGCCCCCGAGGAGCAGGTACCAGGCAGGGTCCAGAGTCTAAGGTCCGATAGCATCACCACAGGAACGGCAGTCACAGGAGCTTGTAGAGAATTAATGGAACTTGTAGCCAAGTCAGCTAGCTGAGGGAGAACATAAGAACATGCCATACTGGGTCAGACCAAGGGTCCATCAAGCCCAGCATCCTGTCTCCAACAGTGGCCAATCCAGGCCATAAGAACCTGGCAAGTACCCAAAACTAAGTCTATTCAATGTTACCATTGCTAATGGCAGTGGCTATTCTCTAAGTGAACTTAATAGCAGGTAATGGACTTCTCCTCCAAGAACTTATCCAATCCTTTTTTAAACACAGCTATATTAACTGCACTAACCACACCCTCTGGCAACAAATTACAGAGTTTAATTGTGCGTTAAGTAAAAAAGAACTTTCTCCGATTAGTTTAAAATGTGCCACATGCTAACTTCATGGAGTGCCCCCCTAGTCTTTCTATTATCCAAAAGAGTAAAAAAACAATTCACATCTACCCATTCTAGACCTCTCATGATTTTAAACATCTCTATCATATCCCCCCTCAGCCATCTCTTCTCCAAGCTGAAAAGTCCTAACCTCTTTAGTCTTTCCTCATAGGGGAGCTGTTCCATTCCCCTTATCATTTTGGTAGCCAATTTCTGTACCTTCTCCATCGCAATTATATCTTTTTTGAGATGTGGCGACCAGAATTGTACACAGTATTCAAGGTGCGGTCTCACCATGGAGCGATACAGAGGCATTATGATATTTTCCGTTTTATTCACCATTCCCTTTCTAATAATTCCCAACATTCTGTTTGCTTTTTTGACTGCCGCAGCACACAGAACCGACAATTTCAATGTGTTATCCACTATGACACCTAGATCTCTTTCTTGGGTTGTAGCACCTAATATGGAACCCAACATCGTGTAATTATAGCATGGGTTATTTTTCCCTATATGCATCACTTTGCACTTATCCACATTAAATTTCATTTGCCATTTGGATGCCCAATTTTCCAGTCTCACAAGGTCTTCCTGCAATTTATCACAATCTGCTTGTGATTTAACTACTCTGAACAATTTTGTGTCATCTGCAAATTTGATTATCTCACTTGTCGTATTTCTTTCCAGATCATTTATAAATATATTGAAAAGTAAGGGTCCCAATACAGATCCCTGAGGCACTCCACTACCCATTCCCTTCCACTGAGAAAATTGTCCTTTTAATCCCACTCTCTGTTTCCTGTCTTTTAGCCAGTTTGCAATCCATGAAAGGACATCGCCACCTATCCCATGACTTTTTACTTTTCCTAGAAGCCTCTCATGAGGAACTTTGTCAAACGCCTTCTGAAAATCCAAGTATACTACATCTACCAGTTCACCTTTATCCACATGTTTATTAACTCCTTCAAAAAAGTGAAGCAGATTTGTGAGGCAAGACTTGCCTTGGGTAAAGCCATGCTGACTTTGTTCCATTAAACCATGTCTTTCTATATGTTCTGTGATTTTGATGTTTAGAACACTTTCCACTATTTTTCCTGGCACTGATGTCAGGCTAACCAATCTGTAGTTTCCCGGATCGCCCCTGGAACCCTTTTTAAATATTGGGGTTACATTTGCTATCCTCCAGTCTTCAGGTACAATGGATGATTTTAATGATAGGTTACAAATCTTTACTAATAGGTTTGACATTTCATTTTTTAGTTCCTTCAGAACTCTGGGGTGTATACCATCTGGTCCAGGTGATTTACTACTCTTCAGTTTGTCAATCAGATCTACCACATCTTCTAGGTTCTCCATGATTACCCATGAAAACCTTCTCCAGTATGGGTACCTCCCTAACATCCTCTTCAGTAAACACCGAAGCATAGAAATCATTTAATCTTTCTGTGATGGCCTTATCTTCTCTAAGTGCCCCTTTAACCCCTCGATCATCTATCGGTCCAACTGACTCCCTCACAGGCTTTCTGCTTTGGATATATTTAGAAAAGTTTTTACTGTGAGTTTTTGCTTCTATGGCCAACTTCTTTTCAAATTCTCTCTTAGCTTGTCTTATCAATGTCTTACATTTAACTTGCCAATGCTTATGTATTATCCTATTTTCTTCTGTTGGATCCTTCTTCCAATTTTTGAATGAAGATCTTTTGGCTAAAATTGCTTCTTTCACCTCCCCTTTTAACCATGCTGGTAATCGTTTTGCCTTCTTTCCACCTTTCTTAATGTGTGGAATACATCTGGACTGTGCTTCTAGGATGGTATTTTTTAACAATGACCATGCCTCTTGCACATTTTTTACTCTTGTAGCTGCTTCTTTCAGCTTTTTTTCTAACAATTTTTCTCATTTTATCAAAGTTTCCCTTTTGAAAGTTTAGCACGAGAGCCGTGAATTTGCACACTGTTCCTCTTCCAGTCATTAAATCAAATTTGATCATATTATGATCACTATTGCCAAGCGGCCCCACCACCGTTACCTCTCTCACCAAGTCCTGTGCTCCACTGAGAATTAGATCTAAAATTGCTCCCTCTCTCGTTGGTTCCTGAACCAATTGCTCCATAAAGCTATTGTTTATTCCATCTAGGAACTTTATCTCTCTAGCGTGTCCTGATGATACATTTACCCAGTCAATATTGGGGTAATTGAAGTCTCCCATTATTACCGCACTACCAATTTGGTTAGCTTCCCTAATTTCTCTTAGCATTTCACTGTCCGTCTCACCATCTTGACCAGGTGGATGGTAATATACTCCTATCACTATAGTCTTCCCCGACACACAAGGGATTTCTACCCATAAAGATTCAATTTTGTATTTAGTCTCATGCAGGATGTTTATCCTGTTGAACTCTATGCCATCCCGGACATAAAGCGCCACACCGCCTCCCGGGTGCTCCTCTCTGTCATTGCGATATAATTTGTATCCCGGTATAGCACTGTCCCATTGGTTATCCTCTTTCTACCATGTCTCTGAGATGCCAATTAAGTCTAGGTCATCATTCAATGCTATACATTCTAATTCTCCCATCTTACTTCTTAGACTTCTGGCATTAGCATACAAACATTTCAAAGTTTGTTTTTTGTTTGTATTTTCATTCTGCTTTTTAATTGATAGGGATAAGTTAGAATTTTTTAGCTCAGGTGAGTTTTTAGTTACAGGCACTTGGACTACTTTTCTTATTATTGGAACCTCACTGTCAGGATGCCCTAATTCTAATGCATCATTAGTATCCTTTGAAAATACCTCTCTCTGAACCATGTGCTGCTGAGCGACTGATGGCTTTCCCCTTTATTATAGTTTATAAGCTGCTCTATCTCCTTTTTAAAAGTTAGTGCCAGCAGTCTGGTTCCACCCTGGTTAAGGTGGAGCCCATCCCTTCAGAAGAGACTCCCCCTTCCCGAAAAGGTTCCCCAGTTCCTAACAAAACTGAATCCCTCTTCCTTGCTCCATCGTCTCATCCACGCATTGAGACTCCGGAGCTCTGCCTGCCTCTGGTGACCTGCGCGTGGAACAGGGAGCATTTCAGAGAATGCTACCCTGGAGGTTCTGGATTTAAGCTTTCTACCTAAGAGCCTAAATTTGGCTTCCAGAACCTCCCTACCACATTTTCCTATGTCGTTGGTGCCCACATGTACCATGACAGCCGGCTCCTCCCCAGCACTGTCTAAAATCCTATCTAGGTGACGTGTGAGGTCCGCCACCTTCACACCAGATAGGCATGTTACCAGGCGATACTCACACCCACCAGCCACCCAGTTATCTACATTCCTAATAATCGAATCACCAACTATGATGGCTGACCTAACCCTTCCCTCCTGGGCAGTAGGCCTTGGGGAGATATCCTCAGTGCGAAAGGACAATGCAGCACCTGGAGAGCAGGTCCTTTTTAAAGGATCCTTTCCTGCTGCACTCGGTTGATGCTCTCCCATCATGAGATCTTCTTCCTCCAAGGCAGCACCAGGGCTGCCAGTCTGAAGTTGGGACTTGGCTACTATGTCCCTGAAGGTCTTATCTATATACCTCTCTGTCTGCCTCAGCTTCTCCAGGTCTGGCACTCTAGCCTCCAGTGATTGGACTCTTTCTCTGAGAGCCAGGAGCTCTTTGCATCGCATGCACATTTACAACTTCTCACCGGTGGGTAAAAAGGTGGAGCTTAAGTACTCTGTAGTAATGATGTCTTCAATCCAGGACACCCCCGAGGTTCCCGCCGAAGGGACTATAAAAGAGACTCCGATGGCACGCACATGCACCTAGGAAGGCTCAGAGTCGGGGTGGAGAGCGGCGGCATCTAGACTGCCATGAGGAGCCATGGAGAATGTGGCAGCAAAGACTAGCCTGTGCCACGAGCAGGCCTGGAGAGGGCAGCAGGATGGTGCAGGATGTGAGTAACCTCAGTCGCACCATCTGCGACCGACGGGCATAACACACAGTCCAAGAGGATATGTTTAGGAAGCCCGTGGAGATGGAACACATGGCGGATAAACAAATTTGCCAGCTGTGGTGCTAAAGGAAGTCCAGGTAGAGCCATGAAATGGGCCATCTTTGAAAAACGGTCAACAGTGACCCAAATTATCTATAAGTTACAGTGAACGTATGAATGTTCACAGTTACGTATGAACTTATAGATAAAGTAGACAGTGATGCTGCTTTATCTATAAGTTCATACAAAGTTAGCCCTGTTATCTGTTCCCTCTTGTTTGATGTAATTTCCAACTTTGGTTCTATGTAAACCGACGTGATATGTACTAGTACAGGAACATCGGTATATAAAAGCCTTAAATAAATAAATAAATAAATAAATGGTGTTGTTACCACTGGAGGAAGGAAGATCCACGATAAAATCTGTCGTGATATGGGTCCATGGCTCACTCAGAATGGGCAGAGGTTGCAAGAGTCCCCACAGTCACGCCATCGGAGGCTTATGGCGGGCGCAGGTGGGACAGGACTCAAATAGGCCTGTGTGTCTTTCTTCATGGTAAGCCACTAGTAGAACCGCTGAAGAGTGGAGAGCGTTCTAGACTGCCCTGGATGTCTGGCAGTCAGGGGATCGCAAGCCAATGGAGAACCTTCCGGCGCAATTGACGAGGGACCACCGTCTTCCCAGATGGCACCGGAAAGGTGGCGGAAAGGAGGACCTTGGCGGGGTCAATTATGTGCCGTGGAGTGTCGGAGACATCCTCTGGAACTAAGGACCTGGAAAGCGCATCGGCTCGGCAATTTTTGTTGGCTGGTCGGTAGCACAGTAGGAAATTGAAGCAGGCAAAAAAGAGGGCCCAAAGGGCCTGGCAATGGTTTAGGCACTGAGCATGGTGTAAATACTCGAGATTTTTTGTGGTGAGTATATACTGTGATCTGGTGTTGGGCTCCTTCAAGCCAGGGGTGCCATTCTTCAAAGGCCAACTTGACAGCTAGCAACTCCTTATCCCCAATCGCGTAGTTCTGTTCCGATGGGGAAAAGTATTGGGAATAAAAGGAGCACAGATGTAAGGTATGGGTGGTTGAGTATTGACTTAGAACCGCCCCTACTCGCACGTCGGAATGTACTCACCTAAAGTTATCCGACTACATGTAACCGGATAACTTTAAAACTTACCCGGGCTTGTCTGAATTAAACTAGTTAGATATTAAAGTTATCCGGCCATGTGTGGCTGGTCATTTTGACACTTAATTCAATATATTCAAAAGATATCCAGTTAAGTGGCAGTAAAGAAGACACCTACCCCAAAAATAATTCAAAGCCATCAAGCCTGATCCTCCTGCCCCCCCCCCCCACCTTAGAAACAGTAAAAGTTCAGTGAGGGACTATCACCCAAATCCCCCTTCCTTGAAACCCAACAAGTAATTTAAAAAAATATCAGCAGCTAGAGCCCTTGGGCTGGCCACCTCTTCCCTGTTTATTTTATTTATTTTTTTTTATTTTAATCTGGCTCCCTCCCACCCTCCACCCAGCCACAACCTGTTTGTCTTCCTTCCCCCGGATCCCCTCCAAAATCTCCAAAAGCCCCAGTTGGGAACGGGATATTACCCGGTCCTGGTGCTTCCAGAGTCAGAACAATCTCTAACAGCAATGCTGTAGCTTATGCTTCCAGTACTGCTGTCAGAGGAACATTGCTCCTGACTGCAGTTCTGGAGATATGGGTGGGGTGCGCCAAGGGGAATGGTGATAAAGAGGTTGGGGGTTAGTGGAGGCTGGGGAGAAAGATAGAAGGGAGCCAGAAAAGGCCTAAAAGTATCTGGATAACTTAGCTGGATATAGTTTAATATCAACTAGGTTAGCTGGATGACTTTACCCTGCTTCAGAATGCCTTTTTTATCCAGCTAAAATTTAGCTGGATATGTGGCTGCAATATTAAGAAGTTGGCATTTGGCTGGAGAATTTGTGAGTTATCTCGCTAAATGCCTTTGAATATTGACCCTTAAGTGTTTTCCCTAGAAAAATACTTTGCATTGTATTTGTTGGACTCAATTCACTAATAAGTGTATTTTTTTGTAATGAATATTAAAGGGTATTTTTCAGACTGACCCATATCCTGCATTATGCTCCTTCTCTGGAAATTAGAGCAGGACACATGCAGTAGAAAAGCATATACTTTTGCTGTGTTCCGTGAGTATCATCTGTTAATGTTGCTTATTTATATGTTCTTGTTGTTGTATTTAATGTCTTCTCTAGTCTGTGTGTTCCAAATTGCATTCCTTGTTCTTGTTTCTAGTGCAACTACTTAATTTTTGATTCCTTTGAAGGACAATATATAAAAGCTTGTAAATAAATAAATGTATGAATTTCTTGTCACTTCTCTTTTCTCTTGATTATCCAGAGCATGCAACAGCCTTTATAAAAGGCCAGTGAAGGCCTAGCACCAGTCGATACATGCATACATGGATACATTCTGCGGGATTTGCTTTAGAGGTGAAGGGATGCCTCCTATTTGTCCTTTCTTTCTGCATTGTTTACAATTCATCCTTACTATATTTTTTTCTCTCTTTCAGCCTTTCTCAGACAAGCTGATGCTCCAATTCTAGGGATAGCTTCAGGAGAGGGGGAACCGCCTTGAAGTGAGGTAAAGAACCTCATTCTCCTTCCCCCACCCCCAGATAGTACAGGGATTCTATCATTTGCCCCCCACACACACACACACACTCTGAAACAAGAGGAGAAAATTAATCTTTTTAAATTTGTTGTAATAATTTTTAAAATTAGCTCTGTGTCCTATGTATGTTATTGATTAAGTTTACTGATGTGTGAACGTGAGTATAATTCAGGTAATGTAGATGAATGAGACTAAATGTGAAGATGATGTATGGAGACTGGGTTCACTTATGTGTGTTGGGATACTTGCCAGGTAAGTAAGAGCTATCAAAGTCACATTTAACTGACAAGGACTATGATATGTGGTGGAAAATGTGATACTAGCTCTCCCAAAAAGTGGAGAGTAGATCCTGAAATCCCATTATTTTCCTCAATTCTTTCCAGAGAGATGTTTCAAATGCCATTCCAATGGAGTTGGATAAAATAAAAGAAATGGTAGCAGGGAATGAAAAGACAATAAAAAAATACATTTTTCCTAACATAGGAATAACGAGGGTTACATGGTCAAAAGGGAGATCGCTTGATTACTCTTGCTCTGATTTGGATGAAACTTTTTCAGGATAGAGGCCTGAAGGATGCAGATTGGAGACAGAGCAGAGCTCAGTAATGGAAAGCACAGGCATGGTCTGCTTACTGAACAATGTAAGAGAATAAATTTATAATTCTTTACATAGCTGTAAAGACTGCATGTACAATGTACACACAGACTTTATAGTGGATTTTCAAAGCAAACGTTTGCCATTAAGATTGTGTTGAAAAGCCTCCCTTAATTGACCCGGTATGTATGGAATTCTTCACATACAAAAATTACACTTTCACCAAACAGGGTATTAGATATGTGGTATACATACATAATTTTGAAAATACAAAAGTATGTGGGTACATCATATCCCAGTTCCAACTCCACCCTCCGGAATGCCTAGACCCAGTTCACATAAACATATGCATGTAACCAGTTCACACGTACTTTCACAAACACTGGTCACCAGGCTATTTCTAAAGAGCTATTTATGGGGTAGATTTTAAAAAGCATTTACTCGAGCAAAACTGGTTTTTGCTCGAGTAAATATACTTTACTCAAGTAAGTGGGCTTTTCAAAATTGCTACAATATATGCCATTGAATTGTCCATAGGATTTACTCAAGTACTTTACTCGAGTAAATAGCTTTTGAAAATTGCTACGATAGTATGTCACATTTACTTGCGTAACTCCTTTGAAAATGACCCCCTATGTGTATAAAATTCTGTTTTATGCATATAAATGCTTTTTAAAATCAATTCCTAAATATCTTTTCTTGGGACTGTGACAGAGAGAACCCATTTCCCCTCTGTTTGTATGTGCAGGACCAGGCTAGAAGCCTGGTCCACCTTAATTCCATAGACAGAGAATGCTCTCTGAGCGGAACTCTGCGGAACAGGGAAGAGTGCAGAGGGTGGGATCCAGCTGGGACTGGGATAAGAGTGCAGACCTAGCTGTGTTCAGGAGGTCCCTAAGCCTTCAGGGGGAAGTCAGCTCCTGTAAAGCACACTGGCCTATGAAAAGGGTGAGAGTGTATACTGTCCAAGAAGCGAGGCAGTCTACAGCACTTAGGCCTGGATTTATCAAAATGCAATAAATATCGCATGCAATAGAAAAAGGGGCGTGTTTTATACTAATAGGCAGTTTATCACAATTTGTGCTAATATCTATGCGAAGCACTAAGTTACCACAAATTGCGATTACTTTTTCGCACTTTGAGATAAGTGCCAGAATTGTGGTATTTCCTACATACTACTGGAGGGGGGAGAGAGAGAGAGAGAGTCCAATAAGCTAGGTTGAGAGAACATTGGACAAATCTCATCTTTGAGTGAATTTCCTCACTCCGAAGGTCATCAAATCTTCACAAGAGAGCACTGTTCTGTTCGTACGTCTCACTTTGAATGTCAAAGTGGCCCCTAACCCCTACACTAATACCTAAATCTCACCTCGAGTTACTAGGTGGGCCTCCCATAGAGATATAAATACCTATCTGATGTGCAAGCATTATGGCTAGGTGTTCTCTCTCTCACTCTCACTCTCTTTCTTTTTCTCTTTCTCTTTTGATGCTCCAGGAGCTTAAAACCAGCATTTGAGAACACATTACAACATGTGATAAAGCCTTAATGTAACCTATCACACAGCTTAACTCTACTGGTGTAGTTAAAGCCATGCAATAGGGCTTCACAAAATAGCGAACCCAGCCCAATCCTCTTTTTCTGATTTGCATCGCACCATAAGTTATGGTGCTATCGCATGTGTTAAAGGCATTTTTGCATAGCGTTAAGGGATTTTCACATGCTTTAAAGGTGCTTAACGCATGCGAAAACACCATAACGCTATTTGATAAATGACCCTGTTAAGTTGTAAGCAACTATGGTTAAGTTAGTAGGGATGTGAATCGTTTTTCAACGATTAAAATTATCGTCCGATAATGTTTATATCGTCTTAAATCGTTATAGATCACGATACAATAGAAATTCTAACGATTTATCGTTAAAAATCGTTAAATCGTGTTAGTGCGCACTAACTCGAGTTAGTGCGCACTAACTCCCCGTTAGTGCGCACTAACTCGATTTAGTGCGCACTAACTGAAAATGATACAAATAAACACTTTCCAGGTCACTGAAGGTCAGTTAGGAATGAATATGTGTTCCTATTGGCTGGCTGCCCTCTTATCTATTGATATTACCAAGGTTACCACTGAGGTGATGGTTGGGGGATGGGAAATGGAACTGGAAACTAACGAACACCAACAGAAAATGAAACAAAGTGTTCACACTTCCCAGGTCAGTAAAGGTCACTTAGGAATGAATATGTATGTATGTATTCCTATTGGCTGGCTGTGCTCTTATCTATTGATGTTACCAATATGGTTGGGGGGATGTGAAATGGAAACAGTTGGAAGCTTGACAAAAAAAGTAATGTAATGATCAGCACTCACGTGACTAGAACTTGTTTGTTTATTATTTTTGTTAGCAGGCACCTGAAATGCTAGTGCATGTTGAATTTGCCAATCACTGTGCATTTTAGAAAGGTGGTCCTGGCTGGAACTGTACACAGTTCAAATATATGTAATTGATTGTTGGTAAGTGTATTTTTTAAGTAGCCACACTGGCACCAGTATGTTTACTTTTCCTCCTACTTAACTCACTAGCTCAGCTTTGTAAGAAGGGCTTCTCTGCTTGTGTGTTGTTTTTGTTTGGTGTGAGGAGAGCAGAAACATCAGATCTTTATTCAATCTACTACAGTCATCTCTTACAGTGCCCTATCCCTATTAATACCAGGAGTGTTGTGATCTTCCTGCACACAGTGCCCTAACCCTGATACCAGTCTGAGACAGCTCCCTCCCTGCATTACTAGTGAGAGGCTGGCTTCACAGACAGGGGGGAGCTGCCTGACCCTCACTCCTGACTTCCCCCATGTCCCAGCTAGTGAATGGTGTGTGGGTGAGGGGGGGGGGGGGAGGATGGTGAAGTCTGAGACAGCTCCCTCCCTGCATTACTAGTGAGAGGCTGGCTTCACAGACAGGGGGGAGCTGCCTGACCCTCACTCCTGACTTCCCCCATGTCCCAGCTAGTGAATGGTGTGTGGGTGAGGGGGGGGGGGAGGATGGTGAAGTCTGAGACAGCTCCCTCCCTGCATTACTAGTGAGAGGCTGGCTTCGCAGACAGGGGGGAGCTGCCTGACCCTCACTCCTGACTTCCCCCATGTCCCAGCTAGTGAATGGTGTGTGGGTGAGGGGGGGGGGGGAGGATGGTGAAGTCTGAGACAGCTCCCTCCCTGCATTACTAGTGAGAGGCTGGCTTCACAGACAGGGGGGAGCTGCCTGACCCTCACTCCTGACTTCCCCCATGTCCCAGCTAGTGAATGGTGTGTGGGTGAGGGGGGGGGGGGGAGGATGGTGAAGTCTGAGACAGCTCCCTCCCTGCATTACTAGTGAGAGGCTGGCTTCGCAGACAGGGGGGAGCTGCCTGACCCTCACTCCTGACTTCCCCCATGTCCCAGCTAGTGAATGGTGTGTGGGTGAGGGGGGGGGGGGGGAGGATGGTGAAGTCTGAGACAGCTCCCTCCCTGCATTACTAGTGAGAGGCTGGCTTCACAGACAGGGGGGAGCTGCCTGACCCTCACTCCTGACTTCCCCCATGTCCCAGCTAGTGAATGGTGTGTGGGTGAGGGGGGGTGGAGGATGGTGAAGTCTGAGACAGCTCCCTCCCTGCATTACTAGTGAGAGGCTGGCTTCACAGACAGGGGGGAGCTGCCTGACCCTCACTCCTGACTTCCCCCATGTCCCAGCTAGTGAATGGTGTGTGGGTGAGGGGGGGGGGGGGAGGATGGTGAAGTCTGAGACAGCTCCCTCCCTGCATTACTAGTGAGAGGCTGGCTTCACAGACAGGGGGGAGCTGCCTGACCCTCACTCCTGACTTCCCCCATGTCCCAGCTAGTGAATGGTGTGTGGGTGAGGGGGGGGGGGGAGGATGGTGAAGTCTGAGACAGCTCCCTCCCTGCATTACTAGTGAGAGGCTGGCTTCACAGACAGGGGGGAGCTGCCTGTCCCTCACTCCTGACTTCCCCCATGTCCCAGCTAGTGAATGGTGTGTGGGTGAGGGGGGGGGGTGGATGGTGAAGTCTGAGACAGCTCCCTCCCTGCATTACTAGTGAGAGGCTGGCTTCACAGACAGGGGGGAGCTGCCTGACCC
Organism: Rhinatrema bivittatum; assembly: GCF_901001135.1. Classification (NCBI taxonomy): domain Eukaryota; kingdom Metazoa; phylum Chordata; class Amphibia; order Gymnophiona; family Rhinatrematidae; genus Rhinatrema; species Rhinatrema bivittatum. The sequence goes on along the minus strand of NW_021820824.1, from coordinate 17,432 downwards.
TCACTCCTGACTTCCCCCATGTCCCAGCTAGTGAATGGTGTGTGGGTGAGGGGGGGGGGGAGGATGGTGAAGTCTGAGACAGCTCCCTCCCTGCATTACTAGTGAGAGGCTGGCTTCGCAGACAGGGGGGAGCTGCCTGACCCTCACTCCTGACTTCCCCCATGTCCCAGCTAGTGAATGGTGTGTGGGTGAGGGGGGGGGGGAGGATGGTGAAGTCTGAGACAGCTCCCTCCCTGCATTACTAGTGAGAGGCTGGCTTCACAGACAGGGGGGAGCTGCCTGACCCTCACTCCTGACTTCCCCCATGTCCCAGCTAGTGAATGGTGTGTGGGTGAGGGGGGGGGGAGGATGGTGAAGTCTGAGACAGCTCCCTCCCTGCATTACTAGTGAGAGGCTGGCTTCACAGACAGGGGGGAGCTGCCTGTCCCTCACTCCTGACTTCCCCCATGTCCCAGCTAGTGAATGGTGTGTGGGTGAGGGGGGGGGGGGTGGATGGTGAAGTCTGAGACAGCTCCCTCCCTGCATTACTAGTGAGAGGCTGGCTTCACAGACAGGGGGGAGCTGCCTGACCCTCACTCCTGACTTCCCCCATGTCCCAGCTAGTGAATGGTGTGTGGGTGAGGGGGGGGGTGGAGGATGGTGAAGTCTGAGACAGCTCCCTCCCTGCATTACTAGTGAGAGGCTGGCTTCACAGACAGGGGGGAGCTGCCTGACCCTCACTCCTCCGGGGTATTGTGATCTTCCTGCACACAGTGCCCTATCCCTGATACCAGGGGTGTTGTGATCTTCCTGCATGCAGTGCCCTATCCCTATTAATACCAGGAGTGTTGTGATCTTCCTGCATGCAGTGCCCTATCCCTATTAATACCAGGAGTGTTGTGATCTTCCTGCATGCAGTGCCCTATCCCTGATATCGGGATGTGTGCAAGAAGATCACAACACCCCCGGTATCAGGAATAGGGCACTGTGTGCAGGAAGATCACAACACCCCCAGTATCAGGAATAGGGCACTGTGTGCAGGAAGATCACAACACCCCTGGTATTAGGGATAGGGCACTGTGTGCAGGAAGATCACAACACTCCTGGTATTAATAGGGATAGGGCACTGTGTGCAGGAAGATCACAATACCCCTGGTATCAGGGTTAGAGCACAAGTTCTAGTCACATTGACTGATCACATTACTTGTTTTGTCAAGCTACCAACTGTTTCCATTTCCCATCCCCCATATACTGTCAGTAGGAAACTTGGTAACATGAATAAATAAGAGGGCAGCCAATAGGAATACATATTCATTCCTAAACTGACCTTAACTGACCTGAAAAGTGTCAAATTGTATCATTTTCAGTTAGTGCGCACTAACTCCCAGTTAGTGCGCACTAACTCCCGTTAGTGCGCACTAACTCGAGTTAGTGCGCACTAATCGGAAAAAACGATTTTTAACGATTTTTTAACTAAAAAATCGTGCCTAAGACGATTTTCTTGCCCTGCCACACGATTTCTATCGTTAAGACGATATGGAAAACGATTCACATCCCTATAAGTTAGGAAGAATATTGAGAAGTTTGTGTTTGCTTAATAAAGTTTTTATCTGCATCAGAAAGGCTGGAGTCAGTGTGTATTTCTGTCTCCAGCAAGGGAAACTCTGCTCGGTCTCCCACATATGGTGTCATGCATTGGATTTTTTCTCTAAACATGGTAAAGAGAAAAATCTAAAGCCTCCAGAAGGAAAGAGAAATGTTTGTTTGATGTGTATAGCCTGCCAGATGTTTGAAAGCAAGCACTGCTGTGATGTGTCCAGAGCTCATAGAAGGGAGAGACTCCAGAAGGGAGGAAAGAAAGATAGTTTGGTAGCTTGTCAGAAGTTTGAAAGCAAACACTTCTGTAGTGTGCACCAGAGCACGGAGAAGAGGAAAGTTTGTTTGGAAGAAAGAAAAGTTTGTTTGCTGTGGTGCCTACCAATAGCAGCTGAAGGCCAAAGTGTGTGGTTCACAGAGCATACTGAAGCCAACCAGCACTGCTAGGACTGCAGAGCACCAAGGGAGAGGAAATAAAAAGCTGAAATTGCCTGTAGCTACTAGCTAGTGAGTGGGCTAAGGGGCCTGAAAGCTAGGCAGGATTATACTTGTTTGCAGACTAAAGAGGCAGCTCTGTCCAAAGATAGGAATGGTGTTGCAAAGTCTAGTAAGAGCAGGTGAGGCAGGTTTTTGTTTTACCTATTTTTCCTTTTTGAAAAGAAAAGTGCAGCAGAAAAGAGAAAAGATTTTTAAAAAGCCTACAGTTGTGCATAAGGATGGAGTAGGGCATGACCCAGCAGAAACTGACACTGCTAGTGGAGGAGATAACAAAAAGCACATAGGGTGGCACTGTGGGGACCTCAGCAATTGGGGATATAGAGGGGCTTAGTGGATCTAATGTGTGGCAGCAATGAGGAATCAGTGAAAGCCATGACGGAATCACAAGAAAGTGCCAATCATGACAGTGTAGAGGAGGCACAAGTCAGCTAAAAGAGGAGTGGAGAGTATCACCACAAGTCCCACAGTCAGTCCCAGGAGTCCTGTTGGAGTGGAAATAGAACCCAGAGCTAAAGATAGACTCAGATAAAAGAATGGAGGCACATGCTGGGCAAGGGCCGCAATGAGTGGTACTAATATTGTGGTCTGGGGTAGCCCAGGATCCCCATCCCCAAGTTTAGCTGGTGGGAGGCCAGTTGAATGGGAATGGGAGGGAATGGTCTCTCCTGAATGGGATCCAGGAGGGACTGAGTAGTGATGCTCAGATGGATGGGTCCAAACTGAAGAGGAGGGTACGTGATGGAGAGACTCTGATTCCCCCATGTTTGTATGTTCAGGACCAGGCTAGAAGCGGGATCATGTGAGGCAGGGAAGATCCAGAGTGTGGGATCCCAGTGGGGATGGGATAAGAGTGCAGACCTAGCTGTGTTTAGGAGGTCTCTAAGACTCCAGGGGGAAGGCAGCTCCTGTAAAGCATGCTAGCCTATGAGAAGGGTGTGAGTTAGGGATGTGCAGAGCAAAATTTTATGTTCATATTTTTTATGTCCGAAAGGGGGTCCCACTTGCGGCCAATATGGACATAAAAAAAATCCAATGAGTTGGGTATATGTACATATGTGCAAAAAAAAAAATTAAACCCCCTCACCCTCCTTAATCCCCCCCCCAGACTTACCACAACTCCCTGGTGATCGAGCGAGGAGTGAGGATGTCATTTCTGCAATCCTTGGCGAGAAGCATGTGACGTCGGTGGCACGTCGAGTGACGCGGCGTCACGTGATTCCCGGCTCGTTCGCGCCGGACGGCTCGTTCGGCCCAAAAAGAACTTTTGGCCAGCTTGGGGGGGCCTCCTGACCCCCCCAAGCTGGCCAAAAGTTCTTTTTGGGCCGAACGAGCCGTCCGGCGCGAACGAGCCGGGAATCACGTGGCGCCGCGTCACTCAGACGCGACGTCACGTGATTCCCGGCAAGTTCGCGCCGGACGGCTCGTTCGGCCCAAAAAGAACTTTTGGCCAGCTTGAGGGGGTCAGGAGGCCCCCCCAAGCTGGCCAAAAGTTCTTTTTGGGCCGAACGAGCCGTCCGGTGCGAACTTGCCGGGAATCACGTGACGTCGGCGTCACGTGATTCCCGGCTCGTTCGCGCCGGACGGCTCGTTTGGCCCAAAAAGAACTTTTGGCCAGCTTGGGGGGGCCTCCTGACCCCCCCAAGCTGGCCAAAAGTTCTTTTTGGGCCGAACGAGCCGTCCGGCGCGAACGAGCCGGGAATCACGTGACGCCGGCGTCACTCGACGTGCCGCCGACGTCACATGCTTCTCGCCAAGGATTGCAGAAATGGCGTCCTCACTCCTCGCTCCATCACCAGGGAGTTGTGGTAAGTCGGGGGGGGGGGGGGATTAAGGAGGGTGAGGGGGTTTATATTTTTATTTTGGCTCAACAATCGCGATTTCCCACATATCGAACATATCTATGTTCGATATGTGGGAAATCCGATCGTTTATGTCGAATCAATTTTTTAAGTAAAAAAAAAATATGAGTTGCGTTTTACTAATGCGGTCAATCCGAATGCACACCCCTAGTGTGAGTGTGCACTGTCCAAGACGTGACGCAGTCTCTACAGCCCTTATGTTGTAACTCCAGTTAAGGTAGGAAGTATATTGAGAAGTTTGTGTTTGCTTAATAAAGTTTTTATCTGAATCAGAAAGGCTGGAGTCAGTGTAGATTTCCGGCTCTAGCCAGGGAAACTCCATTCGGTATCCCATACAGGGACCTTCTAATTAAGATTTTGAATATTGCTAAATTTTTACAACAGTAGAGATTTTGGAAAACCCAATATTTGATCTCTGTTTGTATAGTGGTGACCTACCCCCCCACCCCCCCAATAGTTACTCAAGCGCTAAATGTTTTACTTACCGGTTACTAACAGAAATATTTTACTTACAGGATATTAATAAATCATTTGCATGCCCAAATACTCTGAGGACAATTTTCAAAAAATTGGCATGCATAAATTATCTACCTGAAAATGACCCTCCTTCAATATGTGTTAAAAATAGCACAGTTTTCCACATCCACAATGTGCATACTTTTAGCTAAGATTGGGAGAAGAAAAGTATGCAATTTTTCTTTTCTGAACTTTTCCAGCAAAAATCCACCCCCAAAAGAAGCAGGTGCAAATGACTGCACCTGGGGGACATTTTCAAAAGGATTTGCATGTGTATTTAGGCTTTTGAAAATTGCTACAATATATGCTATTGAAAAGTGTCAATGTTTTTTACATGCATAAATGCACTTCAAGGGCCTGATTTTAAAAAGCTTTTATTTGTAAACATGCACTTTACTCAAGGAAGTGGGCTTTTGAAAATTGCTACAATATATGCCATTGAATTGTCCATAGGTTTTACTTGAGTAAATGGCTTTTGAAAATTGCTATGATAGTAAATTACCCCTAAAGGGCCTGATTTTAAAATGCAGTTATATGCTTAAAATTGAGGTTTACACAAGTAAATGCACTTTGCCTGTGTAACTAGACTGTTGAAAATTGCTATAATATATGCCATTAAATTGTCTATAGGATTTAGTCCCATTAGTGCATTTTATGAGCAGAAATGGGATTTGAGAATTGCTACAATAGTAGTTACATTTATATGTATAAATGCTTTTGACCCCCTAAGGGCATAAATGGGCTTTTGAAAATTGCTATGCTATATGCTATTTTCATGTATGTAACTCCTTTTCAAAATAACTTTTATAGTTTGTTTCAGTGACCAAGTTTCAAAGCAAAGAACATGAGTACTCTCACTTTGAAAACTGGAAGAAAGCCTGAAAGTAAAAGGCATGCTCAGACTTTGTCCTAGTGTGGACAGTTTGAAAATTGCCTCCTTGAAGAATACAGTTTTGACATGTTTATGGAGTTTTTCTTACAACATCCAAGGTAGGAGACTCAGTGGGAGCCACTAAGCATATTAGGGATGTGCAGTCATTTAAAATGATGGGGAATTCCTAATCAAATGAGGATATTTTCTTTTTTTGTTAAACCAAATTGAATTGGAAATTCTTCCATATAACCTGAACATTTCTGCACTCTATTTGCCAATAATGTGCACTATTTGCTGTAATCAAAAAAAAACTTAATAAAACAAACAAACAAAAACGAAATACAATTTGGTGAAAAAAACAGACCAAACACACATGAAAAAAACTGAACCCAAAAATATTTTGTCCGAACATCCCTGAAGCATGTAGTAAATTATAAAGGAAACTATTGTCAGAAGCTGATTAATCAATGTACGGCAAGAGATAGAGTAAAAACTGAGAAAGGCAAATGATCTTGTGGAAGCCCATTCAGAGAATAATTTTCAAAGGCAATTCTATGGGTAAAATGATGCTTTACCCATGAATATGGCCTGTTATAAAATTGTCTGCCCGTTATGCTGATACACTTACATGCATATGTCTTCTAGGCAAAAGAATTCCTGGAAAGCAAGGTTAGGGAGAGGTCTGTACTTACATGCTTTTGCATTTTCAAAAGTCTGTACATCAAATTTCCTGAAAAAAAAAGCACGCACTCATAATAGTAGGTGCGATTATGTATGGGATTATTTTCAAAATGAAATTTGGTGTACCTTATGTACATCTATTTATTTATTTATTTATTTGCTTTTTTGAAATATTTGTATCCCGCCTTATCCATCATTTAGGCCTGGATTCACCATTCTATCGCAGAATGGTGAATCCAGAGAAAACGGGGGGCGGGCCTGTGAAAGCTGGCAGCCTTCCCACCACTGCGGTGTTTTCGCTGCCGGCTTTCACACCCAATAGCGCCACCTGAAAGGTGGCGCTATTGGGTGTGCTACTGGCGATGATAACATCACTTACCTTATCGCCGCCAGTGAAGACACCGCCGAGTCTGCCTCCTCGCTGCCCCGACTCCTCCCCGACTCTGCCCCCAACATGCTATCACACGCGATAAGCCTTTGAAAATGACCCCCTTAAGGCAGTGCACAACCTAAACACGCATGATAGTTCAGCAGCTTAGAAACATGGAGGACAAAACTAATAGAATATGGACTGAATACAGGCTAAGTTGAATGGGTGGAATTGAGGGCAGGCATTGTAGCCAAATGAGATATTATTCATCTATTTGAAAAGCCTGTCTAAATAGGAAAGTCTCCCGTTGTCTACGAAAGGACTAAGTGCAAGTTAGCAACTGCAGGTTCTCTGTTAGGGTATTCCAAAAGATTGGGCTGGCCACTGAAAATGCTCTCCATGCATTTTTGCCAGCTAATTTATGTGAGCTGTTATAAAATTACCTCTCGATGTGTATGGAGGTGTGATGAGATCCAAATGCAATAAAACATTATTATGATGCAGTATTTTTATAGTACTGTTATTGCCCATGATTCTGGTAAAGATAAGGTAAAGAATGTCCTTAAGAAACCTACATATTTTCTTCATTCTAATATTAAATCTTTATATGTACTCTTTAAAGCTTATACAAAATTACTTAATATTACTGAGTATATATATACAGTAATACTCACATTTATTTTGTATTTACATTCTTGTTGGAAACCTTTGATTTCCCAAATTAATAGGAGTGTACCAATTGACTGGGGAGTTTCTGTTTAGGAATTAGTAAGAAAGATTGTGGTTTGCTCCCCCAAGTGGGAACAAAAGCTGTTTATCATCCCGTATCACCATTTATCCTTGTGGATTTTTAGTTCAGATTCTGTTGAAACAGGCTGTGGATTTTAGTTTGGATTCTGTTGGAGCAGGAGCTTGTCTGCCTCCTGTCTTTTAAATGTTCTCCTAATTTATGGGAAAGAAGTAAATAATTTCTCATTTAGGGGTCAGACTCCTCCTGGCCCATCTACTGGCCTTTAGTCTTGCTTTTGACTCTCTTAAGCCAAGTTTTGGAAAATTCCCTGTGAGACCAGTCCCGTTGTTACAGTAGATTAGGGCATCCCTATATTTGAGTCTGGATTTGGGATAAGGAAGACCTGCAGTGTGCAATCTCTCTTTCAGAGGATAGACCTGACAGTGACCTGATACAGAGGAGTTTCAAGTTTGAATTAACTGACTTTTTGCACTCTCTCCTCTGTTGAGGAAAGGACGTTTTATTCCACCCTTCCTGCTTCTTGTTTGATTTTTCCCCCTTTGGGGTTCAAAGACTGTTTTTGATCCACTGGGAGCTGATGGTCCTTGGTACCTGAGGCTCAGTAACCAAACCATTAGGAGAGTGGGGTCTTTCATTCTGAAAGAAACAGAAGTGTGGAGAAAGAATCCTAGTAAATGGTACCAAAGAAAGGAAAACGGAAGGATACAAAGTAAAGGTAAGAAAAGCTTTGTTGTTTCTATATTAATTAACACACAAGGGACGGTAAAGTGCCCACAAGGCACTAGGGATGTGCAGAACAAAAAAATTAATTTTGGTTCAATCATTCAATTCTTTGAGACTCATATTTATTTCATTAGTTTCAATATGAAAAAAAAATGTTCATTTATGTCAGTTTCATTCATTTTCCATTAAAATCTATGGAAGAAGTATTACACTCTATTATGGGCTCCAGAATAGTGATTTTTTTTTTATCAATTCTAATGAAACTTGTGAGAAGAAATCATCAGAAAGGGGAAAAAATCTTAGGAGTCTGGCAAAGTGGCATCAAAAGTGGAATAAATCGTAAGTCTCCGCAAAGGGCTACCAGGATTACTGCATTGGCAGGAGTTCTCTAATGCAACATGAGTAGAGCAAAGAAGGAGGAAGAGGAGGAAGAACATCCCAAAGTGCAAAAAGAAGATGCCAGCCCAGCAATAGTGTCATGAACAGTTGATGGCATCACAAGAGGCAAAGTGGCACCAAAAGTGGTGTCAGCACCCTAAGGCACCATGAAGGAGGAATGAAGCAGAAAACGTGGCAGAAAAAAATCCTATGGTACAGACAAGGAGACCAAGAATCAGAAAGAGTGGTATCACTATTTCAAAAGCATAGGAGAGGGCACAGCAGCACCCAGATTGGCAAGAAGTCTTTAAAATGTAAGAGCTAGAATATGCCAGGAAGGTTCAGTGGCAGAAAGAAGTGAAGAACCCCAAGGTAGAAAATCTGTATATGGCAGCAAGGCCAAGAGGCACAAGAATCCGAAGGTGTAGGATGAGGGGTATAACATTAAAGCATGGGAGATGCCAGTCATTCTGTTGGGGAAAAACCAAAGCATATAAATTCAGCTATATATGAGAACTCTTCATAACAAATATCTAACAGCCGTCATAAATTGCCACAGAGTGCTTAATGGCTTATGCGATGAAGCCTGAATAGCACTGGGCTTGTCTAATCATAGGCTGTATAGATATTAGATATTCTCCTTCCGGGGCTATATCAAAGAGGCAGGCACTGTATATTATTAAAGCACTAATGCATGCACTTATCTCAGTCCACAACATAAATAGTTGTATGTGTGGTCCCGAAGTTCTTCCTCTGACACAGCAGTGTTTCGGAGTTGATTACTCCTTCATCAGGGAGCTCCAGGTGGCAACATACCAAAAGTAAGATTCTGTGTGGAAATAAATGAAGAGTCTTATAGAGTGCCTAGCGGCTAATACACTACAGACGGCAGCTGACTGAAAAGACAAAAACTTACTGTGTGGCTGAAAACGGTCAGTCAAACAGCTGGTGACTATGTGATTTTAGACGCTGCAAAAATGACAAAAAATGAAACCGAAAGGCAATCCTTAGTCCAAGAAATAGTACATTGAGCATTCGTAGTGCAGGAACAAAGTACTTACATGTGATGTCAAAGTAATCTTACCGGCGACTGGCTCAGCAACTGACAGCGGGAGCGCGTCAGAAATGCCGCTTTTGAAGGGTATTACTCCGACAAAAAAGGCGGCAGGAAATGACGTGTGTTATCCCAAATATGGTGATAAACAAATATGGTGAATGACATAGGTGGAATCACCTTGATTAAAGTCCATGTATAGGAAAAAGAGAAAAAAATGACATGTGTGGCAGCCATTTTGAAGGGGTAGGCCCCTAAATAACACCAAAAATGGAGAGTGACATCACAAAGGCGGCCATCTTGAGGATAACACACAGAGAAATCTAAATGCAAGCTGTAACAGTCTGGGAATATGAGAATTGACAGAACAGTTATTAGCTGATTTAGAAAAAAAGCTTCCCTCTGATATGTTCTCTTACTTTGTCAGTCTGGTTTCTTTGACAATAGATCCCGGTTCTTCTCTGACCTCACTCATTAGTCATAGACATCAGGGCTGGTTGCTATGGAAGCTCCCACATGGCCTGCCCAGCCTCAGGCTCTATCTGTCCAATGCAGCCAAAGCTTTTCAAGGTGAAACATAAATGAATGAAACCGATTACATATGTTTCATTTGCGGGACTTACTTATTCATTTTTGAGGGCAAACAAATCACACAAATACAACATATTTGCACAGATTGGCCATTCATTTTAAATGAATTCACATCCTTACCAGACACTACCTAAAGAGTTAAAGAATTCAAGAGGTTAGGAAGAGTAATAAATCTGGGACTAAGTTCTAATAAAATATTGAGACTGCATTCTAATCACCTTCAGTGGGAAAAACAGAAGTTCATTGGAGATTAAAGTTGGATTGAACTAATTTAAATCTGATAAACTTGGAGAATTTGATAAGAAGAGGGAATTATGTGGAAAGAAAATGCTTCCATAATTGAGAGACTTTGCAAAAGAAGTGGATTCATAAGTTTATTAATCTTTCATGCTGACTTATTATTTATTGACTTTGCCTGAGAAATGAATTGAAACAGTAAATATCATTCAGTCATCTAATCAACTATCAATAAATAAGCTGGAAACCACCCTGCTTCTTAGTGAGTTTATTGGGTACAGAGACAGTGATAGCTATCAGTACTGTGTACAGAGAACAGAACAGGACTTTATTGCAAAAAAGAACAGGGTAAAAGAACTGTTTGTCCCCCAAGTGGAACCTTGGAATTCAGATTGTTAATGCTATCTGAGGAGCAAGTGAGGAGTGAGAGAATTTAGAGTAGTTATGTGCAGAAAGGGTCCATCTCTTTTCTTTTCCATGTGCCCCTAGTTGACAGCTAAAGATCCACGCACCCAGAGGTTACATCCTGTTTAACATATAAAGCAGATAAGAAAATAATGCAAACCTTATTATGATTTCCCTCCAATTAGATTGTAAGAAAATGCTGAGGTCCATTTAAAAATTTACTAAAGTTTGTAGAATCCTCTGGAGAGAAGCTCTCCTTCTGAGGACTAATCAGCTGGAGCTCAGAGGCTGGAGATACAGCATGAATCTCTCAGGCTGATATAGTTTCAGAGAAGACCCTAATTGGTTCTTTTATTACAAAGATAAACAATATACTTTTGTATTGTGTTATTAGCCATTAGAATAACAGAAAGTATTAATAACATAAGTAGTATTGCTGTCCATGATATTAGGTTCCATATTAGGAGCACAAGATGGCACCGGTCATCCATTGCTCCTACCATGTAACAGGAGCCGACCAATGGCACCGGTAGCCCCTGTTAAATAGTAAGGGCAAAGGCTATCAGTGCCATTTGGAATACCGACAGCCAACAGCCAGAGTGCAGGAGATCACTCCAGGACCCCCGCTGGACCACCAGGGACTTTTGGTAAGTCTTGGTGTAGGAGGCCAAGATCCTTATCTAGAATCAGAAGACCACCAGCACTCGTATTGCCGGAACCGGAACCCCCGTTCAACTGAGCCAGCACTGAAACGCACTACTGAGCCAGCACTGAAACGCACTACTGAAATGCACTGAAACGCACGGCCATTTTGTGCCTTTATTAAAACTGCACTGATAACATGTTTGCTGATTGAAATGTCTGCCTTAAGTTTTGTTTTAGCAACTTACTTTCATTTCTGATTATGACGTATGCTATGGTCTGACTGTAAGTAACGCCTCTGCAATGACTCATCAGTGTTAATGCATAAGAGCCTGCTCCTGAGTAGGAGGGGCACGCAGATTTTCTGAGCCCTTGTCTCAGCTGTGTCTTGCTATAGCAATAAATGTCTTTCCTCTAGGACCAGTTGCTTGGGCCTCTTTCTTGGATGGTAACATTTGGTGAGCCAGCCAGGAGCTAGGGGCCCTGGGGACACCGTATTGGCCCCCCAATCGGTCCGGGGATTTAGTGGTGGAGTGATCCCCCAGACTTGCCTAGTGAGTGGCCACCGCTGAGTTCAGTGATCAGGTTTCTGAGGGGACCATTCCACTGAGATCCTTTGAGACCTCTGGGATCGGTGGTCTGAGAAGACGACTTTTCTGATGGCCCGGGGATCTGGAAGCCTGCAGGCGAGTACTGGGAATTTAGTCCGATCCCTTAACAGATCGAAGGGGGCCCTCATCAAGCCCCGCGCGTGGCCGGGTATGGACCAGGGTCCAAAACACCACAGCGGCTTGGGTGGAACGGGTTTCTTGTTGTGTGAAAGAGTGTGAGTGGTCTCGCAGTTCTACGCCGGGCGACCGCATCCTAGTCGGGGCGTTTGTGACCCTATTGTGTCTGGTGGATATGGACCCCTTACCTATCCACCTTCCCTTCCCTTCTCTGTCCGTCTTCTATCCTGAGATACAAAGATGGGTGGGGGAGGGTCGACTCCATTGAGTCTGATGACGAAGCACTTTAGTGAAGTGTTTGATAAGCATAAATGCACGAAGTCGAGGATGATACAGCGATGCGCTTATCGTTGGCCCGGTCTAGGACAGACCATGGACTGGCCATCGGAAGGAACTTTCGATTTCAAGACTGCAGCAAAAGTCCAGAATATAGTTATTGTCCCCGGCAACCCCAGGTGTCCAGAAGACATACCCTATATAGATGCGTGGATCGCAGTCATCCTGGACTCCCCACCCTGGGCAAAGACAGCGGTGGAGGGAGCAGCCCTAACAATGGTGGCTCACATAAAAAAATCGAAAGGCCAGAAGTCCTCCAACAGGAAGAGAAACGGGAAGTCGGCCATCTTGGTGGCAGAAGAAAATCAGACGACTGTGCAGCCAACCGCCCCTGTGCTGCCCTTCCCTATTAAAGCCAAGTACTAGTTGATGAACCCGAAGAACCACCTCCACCCCCGTACGTTCCCTTATATCCACAATTAACTGATCAACCGGTCCGCACATCAGAACGAGTTGCTGACTCTTTATCAGAGTCCCTGCCGGAGTCGGGGACAGAATCGGAATCTGAATCAGGACAAGGACGGGAGGTCGCCGGAGATATGAAGACTCCCCCTGTCGCTGACCGCACCCATCGTAAAAAGAAGGCCAGCCTGCAGTTGCCCATCAGGGAAACCGCTTCTGTAGTTCCAATATAGCCAACCGAAGACAACGAATTTACCACTACGCAGACCATAAAACTTTATACATATGTCCCCTTCTCGTCGGCGGACCTCTTCAACTGGAAGCAACATGGTCCATCGTATGCAGAAAAGCCAGATCAGATGATCAATTTTCTATCCGGCATCTTCATGGCCTATAACCCCAATTGGGCTGACATCCGCCACCTGGCTTCTTTCCTCCTGACCACGGAAGAACGACGACAGGTCCAGCAAAATATGGAGGAGGCAGCAAGGGAAGGAGCAGGGTCTGATGGGAATCCAGCTGAAGCGGTGAAGGAATTTGCCCCCGTAATTGACCCCTCGTGGGATTATCAAACATCGACAGGACGAGAACGCATCGCTGCCTACCAAAAGGCCTTCTTGGAGGCCCTAAGAAAAGGGAAACGTAAAGTCATGAATATGAGCAAGATTCAGGATATCGTGCAAAAAAGGGAAGAGACCCCTGGAGATTTCCTGGAACGGCTGATGGATGCATACCGCAAGTATAGTCCTTTTGATCCGGAGGATCCCAAGAACCACTCCATCATAGTAATGAGCTTCGTAGGTCAGTCATACCCGGATGTACGCCGCAAACTCCAGAAAACAGAGGGATTTGAAGGGAATGACTATCAGCCAGTTTAAGGCAATGGCTGATAGGGTCTATGGAAACCGGGATGGTCGAAGAAAAGAAAGAAAGACAAGAGGGAAGCTGGTTGTCGCATGAGGGAAAGTGTCAGCCTCCTTGCCGCGGCACTGGAAGAGACCCAGTTTAAACAGAGAGATCTTTGTCAGGAACATCCGAGAATCAGAGGAAGGGGTAGACCCCCCAGAGGCTCCCAGCCTCCCTTGGGACAGAATCAGTGTGCTTACTGTAGACAAGAAGGACACTGGAAGTCTGAGTGCCCAGGGAAACAGCAACGGCAAGAGAGGGATTACAGACCAAGGCAAAACAGATCGCACGACCGCGAATGGCAAATGGCTCTAGATGAGATGTCCGGAGATGATGGAGGCCGGGATTCATGACTGGACCGAGAGGGTACCCTTCCCTCCGACCCTCTGGTAGAAATCTGTGTGGGAAGTAAGAAATTTAAAGGACTATTGGATTCAGGGGCACAACGATCTGTAATGACTACGGCCATCACAGCCCCAATGACAAAAAGTATCTCCATCGTGGGAGCCTCGGGAAAACCATTAGCAGCACCTATACTCCAAAACCGTCAAATCCGCATCGGGGGACAACTGGTGTCCCCACCAATTCCTGTATGTTCCGGGATGCCCGGTGCCATTAATCGGTCGAGACCTTCTGTGTAAATTACAGGCAACTCTGCAATTCGAACCGTCGGGAAAAGTCAAAGCCTCCTTCGCAGACACGCCTGTATCATTAATCTGTCCTCTTCAAGAAGAGTGGAGGCTTCACCTCCCAGTCATTGCCGGGGCTGCAGACAACCGATATGAAAAGGAAACTCCCCTTAACACCCCTTTGTTGCCAGTCAAGAAGCCCGGCACCAATGATTACCGGCCCGTACAGGACTTAAGGAAAGTGAATAACCAAGTGGCAGATCTGGTGGCACTTGTGCCAAACCCATATCAATCCTGGCTCAAGTTTTCTTCAAAACTCCAAGTGGTACAGTGTTATTGATCTCAAGGCTGCCTTCTTCTCCGTCCCAGTAAGCTGAGAAATGCCAGACAATATTTGCCTTTACCTGGGAGGATTGCCCAGACCAGAGAGAAACAGCAGTATACCTGGACTCGCTTGCCCCAAGGATCAAAAACTCACCTACTCTGTTTGGAGAGCAACTGGCCAGGACCTGAAGATGTACCAGGTCGACCATGGACCCGTTGTGCAATATGTAGATGACCTCCTGAAATTCAGGGAAACGTACCATGAATGTGCAGTATCGACCCTGCAACTACTGAAGACGCTTTACCTAAAAGGTACCGTGCGAGCAAGAAGAAAGCACAAATCTGCGAAGTAGAAGTAGATTATCTGGGTTTCCACCTTAGGGAAGGCACTCGCCACTCGGATCTCCCGCACCAGCGCTATACGAGATCAACCTGCACCCATTTGCAAAAAGGAACTCCGTGCATTTCTGGGAGCCGCAGGATACTGTCAAATTTGGATTGCCAACTTCGCTATCATCACCCAGCCGCTGTATGACAAGTTGCGAGGCCCAGAGGCTGAATCCCATCCCTTTGACTGGAAACCACAGGAACTGAAGAATCTGAACCAATTGAAGGAGGCCCTTGCCTCACCTCCTGCCTTGGGCCTGCCCGATGTTACGAAATCATTTCATCTGTTTGTAGACGAAAGAAAGGATTGGCCATCGGGGTATTGACCCAAACCTTCGGGTCATGGGAACGGCCTGTTGCATATCTGTCAAAAGGGATGGACAATGTTGCCAGAGGATAGCCCGGTTGCCTCCGTAGCATTGCCGCCACATGCTTACTGATACATGAGGCTGTCAAACTAACGTTCGGTCAACCTCTACTGATCACCACTCCTCATACCATTCGTGGGCTACTTGAGAGTCATGGGCCGAAGTGGATGACCAGCTCACGCCTCATCAAATATCAGGCCCTGCTCTGCTATACCCCGGAGATCCAAGTACAAGACAGCAGTAATCTGAACCCTGCCACCCTCCTGCCTGCACCTGAAGTGATTGTTCATGATTGTGGAAGTCATGGCCACCATCCACTCCAGCAGGTAAGACCTAAAGGACCAACCCTGGCAAGGAGCCTTGACACAGCAAAGGTTATTTTCCCTATATGCAATACCTTGCACTTGTCCACATTAAATTTCATCTGCCATTTGGATGCCCAATCTTCCAGTCTTGCAAGGTCCTCCTGTAATGTATCATAATCCACTTGTAATTTAACTACTCTGAATAATTTGTGTCATCCCCAAATTTGATAACCTCACTCATCATATTCCTTTCCAGATCATTTATAAATATATTAGCACCAGTCCAAGTACAGATCCCTGAAGGACTCACTGTTTACACTTTTCCACTGAGAAAATTAACTATTTAATCCTACACTATTTCCTGTTTTTAACCAGTTTGTAAACCACAAAGGACACCTCCTATCCCATGAATTTTTAGTTTTCTTAGAAGCCTCTCATGAGGGAATTTGTCAAATGCCTTCTGAAAATCCAAATATACTACATCTACCAGTTCACCTTTATCCACATGTTTATTAACCCCTTCAAAAAAATGAAGCAGATTTGTTAGGTCAGACTTCCCTTGGGTAAATCCATGTTGACTGTGTTCCATTAAACCATGTCTTTCTATATGCTCTACGATTTTGATCTTTACAATAGTTTCCACTATTTTCCTGGCACTGAAGTCAGGCTCACTGGTCTATAGTTTCCTGGAATGCCTTGGAGCCCTTTTTAAATATTGGGGTTACATTGGCCACTCTCCAGTCTTCAGGTACAATGGATGATTTTAATGATAGGTTACAAATTTTAACTAATAGATCAGAAATTTCATTTTTTAGTTCCTTCAGTATACCATCCTGTCTAGGTGATTTGCTACTCTTCAGTTTGTCAATCCGTTCTATTACATCTTCCAGGTTCACAGTGATTTGGTTCAGTTTGTCTGACTCATCACCCTTGAAAACTATCTCCAGAACTGCTATCTCCCCAACATCCTCATTAGTAGCATGGAAGCAAAGAATTCATTTAGTCTTTAAGCAATGGTCTTATCTTCCCTAAGAGCACCTTTAACCCCTCCGTCATCTAACGGTCCAACCGACTCCACCAAAAGTTGCTGTAAGTTAACCCAGTTCTTCATTTCCATGTTCTAGCCAATAGGAAACCTCTGTGTTTATCCTAATCCTTTTAAATTCTGTTATTTTCTTGTCTTCACCATCTCTTTAAGAGGGCATTCCAGGGATCCACCATTTTCTCAGTGAAAAAAAAAATAAATTCCTGATATTGCTCCTGAGTCTACCTCCTTTAATTTTCATTTCATTTTCCCTTGTTCTACAACTATATTTCTACTGGAAAAGTTTTGATTCAGGTATTTAAAAATTTGTTCATATTCCCTCCATCTTTCATCTCCTCTAGGATACATATTTCAATCTTGTCTCATCTCATATGGCTTTTGGTGCAAAACCTGCATCATTTTGGTTGTCTTCCTCTGGACCCCTACTAATTTATCCAACCATTTTTCCATATGGTTTCCAGACCTGGATACAGTATTCCAGGTAAGGCCTTGCCAATGACCTGAACAGGGGATTTAACAGCTGTTTTTCCTACTGGTTCTCTCTATGCTGCCTATTATTTATTTGCCTGTACTCACGCTTGTCACATTAGTTCACTGCCTTCAGATCTTCAGACTATAGTCCTGAATTCCTCTCCAATCATACTCAACAGTCTCTTGCTGTCTATCACTTTCATCTCCTTTGAATATCTCACTCCAAATGTATGCCACTGTATTTCTTTCATTGAATCTTTATTACCAAGTATTTGACCTCTCCTGAAGCCTTCTTAGATTATTTCTCATCCTGTATACTTCTCCAGGGTATCCACTCTTTTGCAGATCTTCGCATCATCTGCAAAAAGACAAACTTT